>NC_091126.1:159077703-159280203 GCF_040183065.1 Periplaneta americana | reverse complement strand
CAGGGATTCAGAACAAGAGCCTTGTATTGTAATTATGTCTGAGAAGTTTAATATGTCAATATACGTATTTGCGTGTTGCTCTTAAAATAAAGGGGTTTAGTGAAGTTAGTTATATATCTTGAATCGCTTATGAGATACTTTACATTACGTGAGAAAAAAAATGATTAATTTTCTAATACAAATACACATACACATATACAGTGCGTTCGTATCTCGGCCGGACCTGACTAGCGCGTCAGCGGTAGCTACAGCGCTACTCTGGCGGCAGGCGCGCCAATCTTCACCCAATCCAAGGCCGCGGAGCGGTCCGGCCGAGCTATGAACGCACTGTAGATGTCCCTATATACTTGCGATCAAATACTTCTAATTAATTTACATTAATAATTTTACTACACAATATTGCCATATGAAGAGTTCGCGGGAAAAACGATTAATGTCACATTTCTGTTAAGGATTAGATAATGATCTAATTAAGTCTATAACTGCAAGATGTAGTGCTGTTTCTATAGAAAATAAAGGAAAGGATTACTGTATTCGTGGTGATAATTCTCCTTATTACCATTTTTCATAAGAACAACATTAAATTTCGCAGTGATCCATTGAATTAGATAATGACATCATCCTTAAGAAAACTGTGACATTCATCGTTTTTCCCGCGAACTCTTCATATGTTTAAGATTTAATTGTGGACTTCAATGAAGTCAATTGCATAAATGAGTCTACTTTTGACTGTCGAAAAGATAAAAATTGTCGAAAATTCAGAAATTGGAGAAAACGAGCAATAAAAATGTAGTCTAGTGTAAAATAGTTGTTTCAGAAACAAGTTGATAATCTTGATGATTATGGCATGAGTGAATGTTGTATTGCACCGGGTTTGAACCAGTGGAACTCAGATAAAACGGCTAGCAAGATATCCTTTAAAGCATCGAAGAAGATTCAAGGATGCCAGGTGACGGTATATTACCGGAAACATTGATCAACACTTTCTCCTAATGGAAATATTACAAATTTATCCGGTGACGATAGAAGATGCCAGAGCAGAGACCAGCAGTGTGTATTGGCGTTGAAATATACGGAGACACTTAACATCATAGTGTGGTGGTGATGATCTATCCGCTTAACATGGGTCAATAATGTGGTGTGACTGTAAAGTGCCTCGAAATATTTTATCAAGACTGTTTACTGATGACTATTACACTTTTACTACGTCATACTAATTTTGACCAATAAAATGGCACGAAAGGACGTCTTTCAACCAATCATGGCTGCTTGTCGCACAATTTTACCGCTTCCCTAGCATTTGCTTAATTTTATCGCTTCCCTAGCATTTGTTTGTTTTTATCACTACCCTAGCATTTGTTTCTTTGTTTGCCAACATTTCAAACTGCAAATTCTTTACAGTACTATAAAGCATGCTTTGCGATCGTCATTTGTTTACAGCAAACGTTTCAAACTTTTTGATGAATCTAATATTAGTGAAATAGAACTTCAGTAAGTCAGTTAATACTTTATTGTATTAGAGTACTGTATTTCTTCTAATCTTTATATACTTTCGTGTAATAGTCAATTAAATCCCACTTGAGTTTTAATTTTCTCGAGATAAATTGAGACCCGGAATCCAAGAGGTGCCCAAGTCTATTTCATCAAACTTTTGGGAAATTGAAAAAAATGTTTGCTGTTGCTACAAAATGCCTCCGACTATGTTTTGTTTCGTAAGTACATCTCCATTACATCTTTTCATATAACCATGGCAACAAGCTTCTACTAATTATTTCGCATGAGAAATAAATTTTGAAAGTGATTAAATATTGGGCCCCTCTTGGATTCCGAGTCTCAATTAAAATCTCTAGTGAGATTACTGTTGATAAAATAACCGAGAACATAAAAATGCAGTGTGATTCAGGAGGAAAAATGAATATTTTAGGGGTGATTGAATGGGGTATTGAGTAAACAAGTTCCTATAAACATGTGTTCAATTGTTTACATGTTACGCATAACTACTGTATAACTAGAGACATTTTATATGAATTGATGCAAAATTAATTATTACATATGTCTAGTTGAAACGTTCAATCTATGTATAATGAAGTAAATTATCTAAGAATTTGAATTATAAATAATTATTTAGTGCAACATAAGGAAATAAACATCGATAATATTCGGGTGTTTGTTAAATGGTTTCGTTTGTGCATTAATATGACTTTCGAATAATAGGCAAAGAGAGAAAATATAAGGCGTAATATGGTTCTCAACGTGACAAAATACAGAAGACATTGGTTAAGTCGACAATTTACAATTCGAATTATTGGTAATTAAAAATAATATTGTAATTCCCATTTAAACCAATGTTAAAAATGCATATTTGATTTGGATTTTCGAACCTTACATCTGGAAAATTCAAAGCCAGGACTTAAACGATTTGAACGAAAATATCATTCTAGCGGAACTTGCAGAGAATATCCAAAAGCACGTATTAAAATGTTCACTATTATTCAAGGTTCGGGTCCACCCACTGCATATCCAAGATTTATACGAGCGTAAATTATGATTGTTTTTATGTTAATTTTCTTGCAAAAGAAAAAATGATTTTTTTTTTCAAACAAATGTATGACAAAGTATGTGAACATCTTAAAACTAATTTTATTTTTGGTTAATTTGTGACAGAAAATGCAAAGTACAGCGCAAGGATTTGTGATTTTATAAAGGTAACCATTGATTTCGATTGAAGATAAAAACTAAGTGCGTGAGATACAAAGGTATAATGTAGGAATGGTATCACCAAGTAGAATGGAGAAATATGCAAGGCCAATATTGTTTGCCGGGGATCGAGCTAATGCTGTTTGATGAAAGACTGAGGTATGGGGAGAGGGTGGGAAATCTGACCGCAACTGACGAGCGGAGCTCTCATACAGTTTCGTGTGACATCCAACAACGCCATCAATTCGACACCTGATTCAAAGTGCCGCTTTGGGCACTCTAGGCTTCAACCCAATGGTTACTTCTGTGGTTTTACGAGATGCCTAACTGAAACTTGCAGGGATGTTCGGATGTTCATGATGAGACTCAACACAATCCACAACTACCACATGTTAACAAGAGACGAACAAATGACAGTTTGTTATTTGGAAGTTCTCTGCCCTGATCATTCTGGCACTGCATCCGAAACGTTGTGAATTTCAAATACACACTTCAAGGCTGGGTACAATTAAAAAAATTCCCTTCTAATAAATTATTTTAAGAAGCAGTAGGAGTAGTAGCGGCATCAAAAGTGTTAATAACAGTAGCAGTAATGAATGTAGTAAACACATGCATTCTGATGAAGACACTTTCAGAGGTATCACAGTATTCTCATTAGAAGTATCCTAACAATTTCGCCACAGGTGATCCATTCGGATATTTTCATTTGCATCTTACGAAAGCTACAGGCAGGATGAGTTGTCCCAATTCCTGAGACTAGCCAATTGTCTATAAGATGTCTAATAAATTATAGCCCGATCGACTCTATGGGTGTAATGCGAGAGGGGTGGATATTCTAATCAAAATAGTTGAACAAATGAGTGTTTTTTCTGGTTCAGAGAATGGTTAGGGGAGGGCATGTTTGCTAGCCTCAATCTGAATATACAAAAACCTATAGACCTATATGATTCGCGTATGTATCTTCGTTAGCATGGCGTCACAGCCCATATTACATCACTATTTTTCCAAGCCAGACTAGTCAAACACTTTTCTGTACTTTATATTTACATTCCTGGCAGTTCATTCCCTATCCATCATCGTATGAATTTACTACGACATCCACACTGTTGAATAGAAGCACATTAAGAACCATCATCAAGTGCACTGTGCAAAAGTTCACCACTCTCATCAGCTGTGCTAGGAGCAAATTGTGCACTATAATAGTGCACTTTCCACTCTTTCCATTAACTCCAACCTATCCTACTGCTCTAAACTCAACATTTTCTCGAAGAACACTGTTTAAAATTTATAGGAGTCAAGTTTCGTAGTAACTTCACACTACTGCAGTAGAGAAAGTGGGTAACAAATTTGGACTATCAAGAAGCACTCTTATATTTATGAAAGAAGTTTCAAAAAAATGTAATCTATCCAAGGTAGATTATCGGACTATAACTAGTGAGGTCAGAAGAAAAATTGTCAGGAGAAACTTTTCTGAAATGCAAAACAAGTATCACTGTCACGTTTGTTTTACTATAACATTAATACAGGTTGAAAAACAAGCTTCAATGAATATAATTTCATGAGAACTTTTCTTGCCCAATCTCAATTGTCTCAACACTGTTTGCTAAGTATACAGAACTTATGTATGCATATCATTTCATATTATTTCAAAATAATATTTTACTTTTAGCTAAGAAAAATAATAATATGGTTTGTGGTTCGTGATTCCTCAACTTCATCACAGTTATTTGTAGAGTCCCCGTTTTTGTTTAAAGCATTCAAACCCCAACAAATCAGCGAAGTTCTACGTTGTAGTAAATGTGGTCTGTGGTTTAAAAAATTGTTTCGTGTAATTTATTTTCAAATAAAGTTTATTTTAAATCCTGATCCATTTTGAATTACATGTGAACACTTTTCGTGTGATAGTGTACTAAAGTACATAATGTGCAAATGGCTATTTGAGCAGCATTTTCTTTATATATTGATCAGAATAGAGGTAAGTGATAATGATTGAGGCATTCTTTCGAATAACACCTTAACGTACGGTACATTATGCCATTTTTCTGTTTACAGAATGTACTGAATCCTTAATAACACATCTTCCTCCTGACAAAATATTTCCTTCCAGCAAATACAACGCTTTCTAGAAATATCTGACAGTCGTTCTGCGCAAAGTTGTTGGTCCAGATCTAAAATGTTTGATGTCCTGTATCTCGAATCCAAGATTTAGTAGTTCTTGTTCCAGAGAACGTTTCAATTCTATCAGTATAAATATAAATCTTAGCAAAATCAATGAGGTACACGTATAAAACTGATCACTACGGGGAAAAATTTTCAGGTTTGAAATTTTCCAGGAAATATCTATTAAACTATATTTCTGTATCCTCCAAGAACAATTGCTTTAGTTTGAATATATCATTAATGAAAAATTAATGTATCCAACAATACAACCATATAGTGATCACACACACAATCAGAAACAACTGCAAATAAATTTGGCCTCTAACGTCACTTCAGTTTTGAGGGACCTCATGACAAGAAGAATATTACTTCTAGGAAAGAAGTGCTTCCTTTAAACAGTGTACTTTTACCAGTTAATTAAGTCCAGCAGAATTCAATTTGATTTTTAAAAATATGTTCTACATATTTCCTACTGTAATTTCTTTTCGTTAACAATGCCCAGAGTTACAACCACTGCTTCTCCTGTTAATTAAAAAACTCTAAAAATTTAAATTAAATTCAGTTTTCATGTCGTGTGCAATTGTCCCCAATTCCATCGAACTTTGTTCAGTGGTTGGTTGAATAAATATTGCTGTAAATTTCGATTACGACGTATAAACACAATATCAATGTAATGAATTCACGTCATTATTGTTCTGCAATTCATTTCAGAGCTAACAATACTTTGTTGGCATTCCATTGAGGTTTCGTGTCACATAATTAATTTATTTATTTATTCCGGTATAGTTAAGGCCATCAGGCCATCTCTTCCACAACACCAGGAATACAAATACAATAATAGAAATAAACAAAAAAAATACACTTACAAAGTAAAGCTACACAAGAAATAAAGAGAGAGAGAAACAAAAACACTATAAACAAAGTAAACCACACAAAAATATACACAGGTTGCAGTCACACAAACTTTAAATGGGTGATTAAGTATCATAATTAATTGTATCCTAACTAATTAACTAACGTAAACAAGAAACTTGCAATTTTAATCTAGATTAAAAAAGAAAAAGGAAAAAAAACACAATCAATACTTCTAGCAATACCTAAAAAACATGAACTAAGACAAAATTTTCCAAATTAATTTTGAATTGTGATAAAGTCCGGCAGTCCCTGACGTCATTAGGTGACGAATTCCAGAGGTGAGGTATTTCTACAGTATAGGAAGATGACTATATAAAGACGTTCGATGATGAAGGATAGAAAGAAGTGTTTGATGTCGGTTTCCAAGAGTTGTACGCGATAACAGAAAATTCGGAGTAGAAGTATGCATGATTCTAAACAGAAGAGACAGTGAATGTATTGTTCTTCGTTCCTTCAGAAGCACCCATAAAAGTAACTGGAGGGAAGGTGTTACATGGTCAAATTTACGAGTATTGCAGATGAATCGTATGCACACATTATGAACACGTTGTAGTCTCTCAGGTAAGAGTGGACTTACATTTGTTAGCAAGGAAACGCAGCAATCAAAATGGGGCATTACAAGCGTCTGAATAAGATTCTTTTTAAGACTAAGTGGTAGAAATTCTTTCATATGAAACAAGGAGTGAAACTGAGAAAGTATTTTTTTGCAAATGTGTGTTATTTGAGTGTTCCAATTTAGATCTCTATCCATAAAAATGCAAAGATTTTTAACTGTTTTACTGTATTTAACAATAATCCCATTCAGTATTACATGTGGTATACTATCAAGAGTGCTTCGTAGGCGATTATGTCCCATTACGATTGCTTGCGATTTCTCTGGATTTAACCTTAATCCAACTTTGTGTGCCCACAGTGAAATCGAATTCAGTGTTTTCCACTAGCAAAATCTGAGTAACATGCGAACGTCTGATACCCAGAACGATATCATTTTCGCCTCTCAGTTTACGATCAAGGAACCTTCAAAAACAATTAATTTACTCTGGAAGGATAACATTATTCAATTAAAAAAAGGTGAGGTGGAAGACCTACGACGAAGTCCAATGACTTATTCGTGACGGTATCTACATGAACTGCGTGATTTAACATCTGCGCGAAACATGAGCGCCTAGCTATGGCACGGTTAAAGCTGGTTCACAATAAAACGGGAACGGAAACAACGAGAACGAGAACGAGAACGGAAATATTGTTAAAATAAATATATTTAAATATAAGCATTCACAATTAACTCAATGAATGCTCACATTTAAATACATTTATTTTAACATTATTTCCGTTCTCGTTCTCGTTGCAGTTTCCGTTCCCGGTTTATTGTGAACCAGCCTTCACTGAAATGAACATAAGCTTTTCAGACACGATGACGAAATGTACGAAGGAAATCCTCTCACAAAAGAATTTCGTTCCTGTACAGTCTGAGAACGAGAACGGAAATAATGTTAAAATTAATGTATTTAAATGTGACCATTCATGTGATTTAATTGTGAATGCTCACATTTAAATACATTTATTTTAACATTATTTCTCGTTCTCCTTGTCGTTTCCGTTCCCGGTTTATTGTGAACCAGCCTTTATTCAAATGAATATAGGCTTTTCAGACACGATGACGAAATGTACGAAGGGAATCCTTTCACAAAAGAATTTCGTTCCTGTACAGTCCTGTACACTCTGAGAACGAGAACGGAAATAATGTTAAAATAAATGTATTTAAATGTGAGTATTCATGTGATTTAATTGTGAATGCTCACATTTAAATACATTTATTTTAACATTATTTCTCGTTCTCCTTGTCGTTTCCGTTCCCGGTTTATTATGAACCAGCCTTTACTCAAATGAACATAGGCGTTTCAGACACGATGACGAAATGTGCAAAGGGAATTCTCCCACAAAACTATTTCGTTCACTGTAACTCCTGTACTGTCTATCGAGGATCAAGTCTCTTAACGAAGACGCATACTTTATGGGTAAAAAATGTCAGTTTTCAATTTATTTATTTTTCTTTATACAACAAACATATTTCTTTCTTGTGATAGGCTCAATGAATTTCTTAGATTTCTCTAATCGAGTACGAAAATTTATATATATATATATATATATATATATATATATATATACATAAATTAGGGGAGAGTTGGGTAGTATCGGACATCGGGTAATATCGGACAGTGCGTTTCTTTCATCTACCACCAGATCGTAATATCTGAACGACATGGTTACGTTTCTGTATGCGACATCACATAAACGTAATCATGTTATACAGGTACTATCATCTGGTGGTAGATGAAAGAAACTCACTGTCCGATATTACCCGATGTCCGATAATTCCCAACTCTCCCCTATAGTTTATTTCACGACGCCCGCAACTGCAGAGGTTATATCAGCGTCGCCGGTGTGCCGGAATTTTGTCCCGCACGAGTTATTTGCATGTCAGTAAATCTACTGACATGAGCCTGTCGCACTTAAACATCGTGTACGAGACAAGCCCTTTAACATTCGCTCATGTAGCAGTAGTAGTAGTAGTAGTAGTAGTAGTAGTAGTAGTAGTAGGGTTTAAGAAGGGCGCGTCAGCTACTATGGTTATTTGCGCCTTTATCTAAAATTCTTAATATAACAAAGACATAAATAATATAATAATCAGAGTGCTAAAAGAACTAAAAAGCGTTGCCACGGTAAAATGAGGCACACAATAGTAATATACGTTACAAGAGCGGTATGTTGACGTTTTCATGGTCAAGGAAAAGATTGAAAAAGCGAAACGTAGTTGAGCTTTTTTAACTTCCGAGAACATGAAAACAAACATACCGCTCGTGTATCGTACATTATTTTGTGCGAAGATCGTTTATTACATACCTGAAAGACGAATTTCTAATTATTTGCAATGAAATCTCCATCTTGGTTTCTGTTTAATGACGGCAACTTCGGAAAACCAAAATATCTTTCTTCAACATTGTTGCTATAAAATGTTTTCTGTGTTTACTATACTCCAGCAGGCCGTGATATACGTCTATCTTTTTTTTCCCCCAGTCTATAAATTCGAACTTAAACGGTAAGGTTATGTAATGATTTATTTTTCATTTTAATATTTTAACAATATTATTTATATAACATATTGCAGTAATAACATTGGCATCTGGAATCTTGTTGATTTTTTCACGGTTTCCTTAATGTTACTTGTATCAGGAATGCAATAAGTTTCGTGGAGTAGTAGACTTTACTTAATTTTTGCAAATATTTAAAAACAATAATTAACATTGCAATTTAGGTGAAATTGCAGTGGTAAGTTTCCAATTTATAATTATTACTATGTTAAACGTCTCTAAAAATAATAAGTTAAAAGCCTAAAGCAGTAAAATGAATGTCGCGCTTAAGCGGTAAGAAGAGGGAAATTGTTATGTGTGTTACGTTGGGAATACTGACTGTGGTATTTCACTCTTACAGCGTATTGGTTCTGTGCGGAAAACAAGCAAATACGCACGATCTCGCACAAATGCAGTATACATAAGGTGATTTCTACACAATCATAAAAGTGAGCAATTCTACGACCCTAGGTGGTTTTCAAGACGAACATAAAACAATAAAACTAATGCCACCAGAGATAAATTGTGAATCATATTTTAAATACAATAAAATTATATAAAATATTCGGATATATAAAGTCCGAAATGTCAACAATGTAAAATGAAATATAAAACAACAAATGTAACCTCCGGATGTAAAGGGTCCGGAGGATAAGTAAATCGGGTCAATAAAAAACTAAATCACCTTATCCAAACCTGTATTCGATAAAAATCCCAGAACTGCATTTGTACAATTAAAATCATTTCCAAGAGCGTCACGTAGTGTCGGCCGAATTCCATATTGCCGGCGGACATCGCTCTTGTCACATCACTGTCCTTGAAAATGTATTACTTTTAGCTTCTTTTCCCATATTATGAATATTATACAGGGTGTTTCTTAGATGGTGTTACAAACTTTCAGGGATGATGGCGAAGGGCACATGTATCAATTTGAGGTAAGGAACCCTGGTCCGGAAATGACCGAGTCGAGTTACAAGCAAAAATAAAGAAATATTTCTGAAAAAGAATTTTTTTCATTGGAATTCCCAGTTTGCCTGGAATGGCTCGCTGCACGATGAGTAAAGTCGACATGCACATACTCATGACGGTTGGAAACTGCTGCAGAAACAAACCTATTGTTATTGCAGAGAGTAACTCATGTTATACGAAGGTATGGTATGTGAGTCATTAGAAACGGAGGCTGTTGTCAGTTCATTTAATCTGGTTGTCCATTTAAACTGTGTTCTAGAATCCAGTGTCAGCAAAACAGAATGAACATACAGCCAGCAGAACAATAACATTGCTTCACCGAAGGTCAGTAACAACATTGGTACACGGAATAAAAATATGGAATAATGGAGGAAAAACAGACCGATGCGAGTATCTAAAGAAAATAGTAATTTAACCCTGTGTACTTCGTGCACCTGTATCAATCTCGGAAATGGAGAGGAGCGGGGAACGGAGGGGAGGGCACAGTAGACGGAAGAGAAATTGTATTAGGTTTGTTTCATTTAAGACGCTCGCAACCGCCGAGGTTATATCAGCGTCGCCGGTGTGCCGAAATTTTGTCCCGTAAGAGTTCTTTTACATGCCAGTAAATCTACTAAGATGGGCCTGTCGCATTTAAGAATACAATCATATCCTACGAGAAGAGAAGAGAAGAGAAGAGAAGAGAAGAGAAGAGAAGAGAAGAGAAGAGAAGAGAAGAGAAGAGAAGAGAAGAGAAGAGAAGAGAAGAGAAGAGAAGAGAAGAGAAGAGAAGAGAAGAGAAGGGAAGGGAAGGGAAGGGAAGGGAAGGGAAGAGAAGAGAAGAGAAGAGAAGAGAAGAGAAGAGAAGAGAAGAGAAGAGAAGAGAAGAGAAGAGAAGAGAAGAGAAGAGAAGAGAAGAGAAGAGAAGAGAAGAGAAGAGAACGCAAAATGGCAAAGGACAATTAATTATGTTACTTGATCTCAAGAATATACTCTGTGAGGTTATTGTCACTGAACGCACTCCCACCTGTATATACTTACTTACAAATGGGTTTTAAGGAACCCGGAGGTTCATTGCCGTCCTCACATAAGCCCGCCACCGGTCCCTATCCTCTGCAAGATTAATCCAGTCCCCACCATCATATCCCAGCTCCCTCGAATCCATTTTAATATCACCATCCCATCTACGTCTCGGCCTCCCCAAAGGTCTTTTTTTCCCTCCGGTCTCCCAACTAACACTCTATATGCGTTTCTATATTCGCCCATACGTGCTACATTCTCTGCCCATTTCAAACGTCTGGATTTGATGTTCCTAATTATGTCAGGTGAAGAAAACAATGCGTGCAGTTCTGCGTTGTGTAACTTTCTCCATTCTCCTGTAACTTCATCCCTCTTAGCCCCAAGTATTTCCTAAGACCTTATTCTCAAACACCATTAATGTCTGTTCCTCAAAGTGAGAGTCCAAGTTTCACAATCATGCAGAACAACCGGTGGTATAACTGTTCTATAAATTCTAATTTTCAGATTTCTTGACAGCAGATTAGATGACAAAAGCTTCTCAACCGAATAATAACACGCATTTCCCATATTTATTCTGCGTTTAATTTCCTCCCGAGTGTCATTTATATTTGTTACTGTTGGTCCAAGATATTTGAATCTTTCAACCTCTTCGAAGGATAAATCTCCAATTGTTATGTTTCCATTTCGTACAATATTCTGGTTACGAGACATAATCATACATTTTGTCCTTTCGGGATTTACTTCCAACTATTGCTTTACTTGCTGCAAGTAAAATTCCCGTGTTTTCCCTAATCGTTTGTGAGTTTTCTCCTAACATCCAACCTGTATACACTGTAAGGAAATGTGAAGGACCATCACCTATTGGATGTTGGCTTAAAGGCAATAAATCATATCATATCATATCATATCATATCATATATCATATCATATCGTATCGTATCATATATCATATCATATAATATCATATCATATATCACATAATATATCATATCATATATCATATCACATATCATATGTGTCTTATTTGAGCTGTTGCATCAATGAAGCGTGGTGAGTCAGTGAAGTTATGGTTTTACAGTTCAGTGAACAATCCCGATCAGTGATAATTTATAGTGTTAATGAAAAGTGTTCTATAGTGTCAGTGAAGTGTGATAATGTCAGTGAAATGTGTCCTAAAGTGTCAGTGAAATGCGTCATAGTGCCACTACAGCGAGTGAGATGAGAATAAAGTGAAAGATTATTATCAGTACCAATGTGAAACTTACGTAGGGCCTATAAATATATAGGTTGTATTGTAAAATTAGATTCACTTATTAATTAGGTTATTTTATGTATTATTATTAATTGTAATTATTGTGTTAAATTGTATTGTGTATTGTAATTTTATTGTGTATTGTTTATATTGTGTATACCACTGCCACCGGGTGCTTGCCCACTTGCAGTGTAAATTAATACATATACACATATATCATAATATGATATGGTATGATATGATATATCACTCATATCATCATTTCACATCACATCATATATCATATCACATCTCATATCATATCATATCATATCATATCATATCATATCATATCATATCATATCATATCATATCATATCATATCATATCATATATCATATCCTATCATATATCATACCATATCGTATCGCATCTTATATATCAGCAGCCTGGGTAGCGTAGTCGGTATAGCGCTGGCCTTCTGTGCTCGAGGTTGCGGGTTCGTTCCCGGCCCAGGTCGATGGCATTTAAGTGTCCATGTCATGATATATCATATCATATCATACCATATCATATATATCACATCATATCACATACTGTTCTCCAACCAGGAGATCAACCGTGAAAGGAATGTGCTTATTATTGCGTCATCTATTAGAGCGAAGCAGATAGATATTATCGTTATAACGTCTGTTTAAAAACCATGCGCTCTCCTGCATTTGTTATTTCCTGTATGAAGAAATTAAAAGACCGGGGGAGATTAACAGTGATCTAATTTTTTAACTAGGGTAGTATAAACATGTATCAATGTTATTGTTTGTGCTTTGAGAGGGGGCCCATAGAGCATACATGGGCACAATTTTCGGTTACGTGAGGCACTCGATTTAAAATAGTTTGTTTACTAGGAGAGGAGACTGCAGAGTAGGATGGGAAATATAAACTGCTGTGATCTGCGCCACCTTATCGTAATCGCTAAGGCGGTCAGTGGCGAATTATTAGGAAAGCGCTTGGTTAACGTGAGGGACTCGAAAACTTTTATTCAATTTGGGCAAATTAATTCGGCAGCTTTAATCATAAACCTCTTTACTGTTTCTCCGTCGCTGAATTGATTTAAATCACAGGCGAGAAATTGCGTAACTAGCCAATAATATTACTCACGTTGTCTACGTTTATTTTCTTGAATACTCTGGCGTTTATCAAGATTACTTAATAGATTTGCACGTTCTCGACCTAAAATAATTTCAGAAAAATCATATTTCGTTTTCTACGCACATTTGATATTTTTTTATTTAAATTTCTTTTCGAAATAATACGTACAAACAACATTTAATTCCTCGTACCTTTTAATGCAGCGTGTTTAAGGTATAATGTCGTATTTAGAATACTATGCAAATGTTAAGATCATAAATTTTCTTCGGAATAGTACAACGTTAAATTGTCTTACCTTCTAATTCAGCATGCTCTTCCTGACATAAGGAGTAATATCGTTGTATATTAAAGTTATTAATGCCTAATAGGATTTTCGAGCATAACATACATCGTATGTTCTCCCCTTCTAAACAGCAAAAAAACTCTTCCTCCCATTTCTCATGAAATAATCGTTTTCTAACGCGTACACACTGCTTTGATAATGCCATCATGCCACCACTGATATTGCTTATGACACTGATATACAGGGACAACACTTTATTTTTACCAATATTTTTAACATTAACCTGGCTATACTCGGAAACACTGTTGCCCCCCTTCCATTACAGGAGTTTGATGTTACTAGTGCAATATGTAAACAAATCATTTTACTAGGTATAGGAGGAGAGAAAAGTAGTGTATCCATTTATGTTGTAGGGGAATACGATATTACGATTTTCAGTTTGATCATCACTTTTATGGAATTTATCAAAATACAGTAGAGTAGTAACATTTTTTTTTTGAAAAACTCAACTTTTCTTATTTAACATATTAATTATTGATGTTAACATACAATATAGAGAGTGCATTTAAATTGAGGGGGTCATAAGTAAACGGCTGCAAGTGCACTTAAGTTACTTTTGGGAAAATGAAGTTTAACAATTTAAGCTTTCGTAAAATCAGTGAAATTTTTATTTAAATTTTTGATGTGTGATGAGATTAAAATATCCCTTTGCCACTAAAATTTTAGATACTTTAGCTTACACTGGATGCACTTAACTCATGTTATTACAAATGTCACTAGCATTCCTTTGCTTCTAGCCACCTCAATTCAAAATAAGCTAATCTGAATTTTTAAACAAGTTGCTGAAAATGGTTGCCGCTCATTACAATGCAGGCTTCAATTCTTTACGCATATTATTAAAAACATCTTGAAGCATATTCTCTGAAATTGAATTTATCGTTTCTTGAATATAATTTTTAGTACGATATTATTAATATAGGTTCTTTCTTCTATAGAAAACGCAACCATATTTCTGAAACACACTATACACTGCAGTGTTTACTTCACTGCTTGAAGACTTTGAATGCAACAGCGGCCGTAAGTTTGTGTGTCTGACGGGAGCAAGGACATTAGTGAAGGGGTGGGGGTGAAGCACATTCAGAAATGCAGGTACAATAAAAATGCAAGTAAAAATAAAATGATGTCCTTGTAGAATCTACCCACGCCTGGGAACTGCGTGAGGGAGGAAGGGGGACTGTGAAGATGTCACTAAGAGCGATAAGCTCTGTGAAGGTCAGTGAAGCACAAATTCTCAAAGTGACGCACGATGCCCATCTCTGCCATAGAGATACGTGTACCCACGTGTGTGACCTTATGACATCAACATTCATTCACAGCATTACCCCGCTTCGTCTCATCCGGCAGGGACTTTCTCGTGGTTGGAGCACAGTATCATATACTGTAGAAGGCTTGGACTTAACAGGCGAGTAAGGAAATGAACGACCAACTTGTTAGACACAACAAAATGAGACACCCAATATTATGTCAACTATGTTGCACTGGGGGAGCTGCGTTGTAATGCACGTGCTCTTAAAGAAAACTCGAGACTAATAATAACTCTCCTTCAGGTGACTCATGTCTAATGCACTGAGTGACCAGAGCGCGACTTATCTGTATAAGGGAAATGTCAACTCTAAAAATACATCTGTGCGAAGTCACTTATTGTAAGAGTAACTGGAGCTTCTGCAATTAGAGCGATAATGAATCACTTAGTTCTTGCTATGCTGGTTATAATAACTTTCTGAGCTATATTTTATACACTCTTACAGTAGATATAGGCTGTTATCTCTCACATTTAAAACTCGTAATGTGATTATTAAGGAAAGGATTTCTATGTAATTAAATATATTTTTGCGTGTGATAAAACACAATTAACTTACCTACTTACAAATGGCTTTTAAGGAACCCGAAGGTTCATTGCCGCTCTCACATAACCCGCCATCGGTCCCTATCCTGTGCAAGATTAATCCAGTCTCTATCATCATATCCCACCTCCCTCAAATCCATTTTAATATTATCTTCCCATCTACGTCTCAGCCTCCCTAAAGGTCTTTTTCCCTCCGGTCTCCCAACTAACACTCTATATGCATTTCTGGATTCGCCCATACGTGCTACATGCCCTGCCCATCTCAAACGTCTGGATTTTAAGTTCCTAATTATGTTAGGTGAAGAATACAATGCGTGCAGTTCTGTGTTTTGTAACTTTCTCCATTCTCCTGTACCTTCATCCCGCTTAGCCCCAAATATTTTCCTAAGAACCTTATTCTCAAATACCCTTAACCTATGTTCCTCTCTCAGAGTGAGAGTCCAAGTTTCACAACCATACAGAAGAACCGGTAATATAACTGTTTTATAAATTCTATCTTTCAGATTTTTGGACAGCAGACTGGATGATAAGAGCTTCTCAACCGAATAATAACACCCATTTCCCATATTTTTTCTGCGTTTAATTTCCTCCCGAGTGTCATTTATATTTGTTACTGTTGCTCCAAGATATTTGAATTTTTCCACCTCTTCGAAGGATAAATCTCCAATTTTTATATTTCCATTTCGTACAATATTCTGGTCACGAGACATAATCATATACTCTGTCTTTTCGGGATTTACTTCCAAACCGATCGCTTTACTTGCTTTAAGTAAAATGTCCGTATTTTCCCTAATCGTTTGTGTATTTTCTCCTAATATATTCACGTCATCCGCATAGACAAGAAGCTGATGTAACCCGTTCAATTCCAAACCCTGCCTGTTATCCTGAACTTTCCTAATGGCATATTCTAAAGCGAAGTTAAAAAGTAAAGGTGACAGTGCATCTCCCTGCTTTAGCCCGCAGTGAATTGGAAAAGCATCAGATAGAAACTGACCTATACGGACTCTGCTGTATGTTTCACTGAGACACATTTTAATTAATCGAACTAGTTTCTTGGAAACACAATTAACAAAGTTAAAAATTCCGAACATGAAGTTTCAAGTTTAAAACCCGAATTTTATTTCACATAAAACGCATATTTTCACAAAAAAATTATGTATATACATATTTTCAGGAAATCTATTATAAACACATAAATCTTGGAGTTTTTTTTACTTAAATAATTTTTACAAGAACTTTTAAATATTTTAAAACTAAATCAGTTATGTTACTCAGAAGTGCGTTATCTTTTTAACAAGTCTTGGTTGCTTAGTGTTTCTAAGCTGTGTGGTGTATCCGTGATCCATGTTTCTAATAGTATCGCCTCAAGTTCAGAGATCTGCTAGACAGCATATCGGTGTTATTATTAGAGAATAAATTAACATGGACAAGGAGGAGAGATCTTGCAACACATAATTAGGAATGTTTATTGTTGCTGAAGATGATTTCATTCCACGCTTTATTTTTGAAATACAACAGATAAGAGCTCGGGTATGAACATAATTTAATTTAAACAAATCTCTCGCCTCTCGCTCATGTCCATCAAGTAAGGCAATACGTCATGTTGTGATTCCCTGTTATCGTGCTTCATCAATCGATATTCTTCAAGATATACTGAAAGATGGTTGTTTAAAAAACGATTTGGCTTTCCTATTAGCAAACCTATGCTTTTTGTGTGACACCACAAAAAATAGTCGAAACATCCAAAAACCTGTTGTCTGAAACAGGGAGGTGCATGTCGTGAAAATTAAACTGCACTCGCTACCAGGTTCAGAAGTACAAGTACTAAGGGACAAATTCCAGAATGTGCTTGTAAAAAACAGTTGATATAAAAAAATGTTTAAAGTTGCTCAAGTATTGGAGGATGTGCCTGTAGGTGAAATTGACTGTGTTTGTGACATTCCTCTCTTGAAATATGCACGTCTGACGTCCTGTGATGTGGAAAGATCGTTTTTACAGTATAAGTCCTTGTTCAGAGATAATCGGCATGCATTTGTGATGGAGAATTTGGAGATGACCTTTGTTGTTCACTCCAATTCTCGGCCAGCTACTAGCACTCAAGTGTGGTTGGTGAGGACCTAGTAACATTTTTATTTCCAAGCTAAGTAAGGTATATTTGTCATATTTAAAAAAAATATATATATTCTTTTTATTTTTAGCAAATATTTTCGTACTTTTTAGCACATAAAAATAAATATAATTACATTTTTTAGCACATAAAAATCCGCTCCCCAGTGATTATATGGAGGATGCATACGATTTAATTAAGAGGCTTTTACCATGGGGTTCACATAAGATTAATTCCTAAAAAGCTAACATGCCCGTCTTTTCAATTTTCCCAACTCATACCAGATTAAATTTGACTATAATATGTAAAAATCACACTACTATGTAGTGAAATAATACTAATATTCATTCAATAATTAATTCATTTATTATTCATTCACATATTTATTTATGAATGACTAGAAGATTGATTGCTTCAGTAGTGTTTTAACATATATTTTGTACGGCAACACGAAATTCATTGGTTTGACTAAAAATTTTACGATTGATATAATCTAATCTGAAGGCCCACTCACAATGAAAAATAAACATAACCGTAACATAAAAACAGAAGTTGGCGGCCAGGTTACCAAATGGGATCATTCACAATGCTTCACATAAACACTGACATTAACATTGCCGTTAGACATTAACATGAAAGTTTGCGAACTCCAAACTTTCATGCTTACGCTTACGTGATTTGGAAACTGGACACAATCGTGGAGCGCTGAAGTATACGACAGAATATGAGGAAATGACGTCGTTGTTATGTTTCCATGGTTACCAAGTATCTTTGCGGTTATGTTTATGTTCCCATCGTGAATGATGGCAGGACTTCTTGATTTTACCGTAACGTTTACATTATTTATTAAGGAAAGTAACTGAAAGAGCATGATATTGTAAACATGAGTTTCAGCAATAAAATATAAGAGAGAGAACTGAAAAAAGTTAACAAGTTTATGAGTTATGAGGGAAACGCTTCATCACTGCACAGTAAACTGCCACCATTTCGAAGTTTAAAAAAAATAGTATAAATTATTTTTTAAATCGTAAATATATTATTTTCACATAGGAGAAGGACTGCGTTTTACACATGGGTACTAAGTTTCATTATTGTACAAGATACAGTAATGGAGGAAAAAAATGTTCAATATTTCCAAACATTTTACTGCTGTAAGCTGTACCTAACCCCTTAAGTGCATCCAGAGCAAGTCAAAGCATCTAAAATTTGAGCGGCAAAGGGATATATCTTTTAACCACATTGTACACTAATTTTCAAATAAAAAATTTCACGGAATTTACGAAAGCTAAGGGCAGAGGAAGGTATTTTTTGGTGAAAAATGAGTAAATTTTCAACAACAAAAATTCTTTAAAATATTCTGTGATATGTGTGGAATGCATAGCATAACATTTTGTGGGTATTTGTGTCCTTATCGGATGTTGAGTCGCCATTTTTAAACTTCCTGCGTTATGGATTTTTAAATCACTCGCCCACTTTAGTTGTTTCCGGTAAATTAAATTTTCAAAAATTTTTCTTTCTTTAAAATACCCTTTGATATGTGTGGAATGCATTGCATAATATTCTGTGGGTATTTGTGCCCTTATCGAATGCTGAGACGTCATTTTTAAACTTCCTGCGCTATGGATTTTTAAATCACATGCCCGCTTTTATCGGTTTCCAATAACTTTTTTTTTTTGCTACATTGCCAGACAAAAATGGATATAATTTCTGAACTATTAAAGATACATGCATGAAATTTAGAACATACATTCTTTAGACTATTAGGAAACTTTTCTCTGTAACTGAATTTTGTTATTGATTTCATTTTAAAAATACGTCCGTTTGTTTGCAAGAAAGGAAATCAGAAAATTGTTATTAAATTTTAATTGTTTATTTTACATACTTAGGGACTAATATCAAAATTCTGTTATAGACAGTTTTTAGAACATGCTTTTGCAAATACATTACAAAAAACTGTTTGAATCTATCTTTAAAAACGGTTTAGATATATCGGTTTTAGTAGAATCCTGCATTGGGTATATTTTTTTCAAACCTGGGCCCCCAAATAATTTTTTTTTCCAAAGATTTTTATTTGGTTGAGTTACCACAGCTATGAGCTCTCTACATAAAAAAATAATATTTTACACCAAATAGGAAAAAAGTTAAAAAAATACCATCCTCTCCCCTTAAGCACTTTCAACCACATTTTCTTAAAATATATATATATATTAAGTGTACTGATACTCCTTTGCATCTGACCCCGTCAGATGGAAATCGATTTTTAGATCATCAAAATACTACGTCTTACACTTTGCAGAAGAAGAATAAAACGGTACACAAAGTATTCGTCTATATATTATATTATATTATATTATATTATATTAATTCAAAGTTGCAATCCAAGCTCCTAGATTAGTTAGCGCAACGGTGCAAAGGACATCTGACCCAGTGGTTTCCTCATTGCTGAGAGGTTGCTTTTAGCGGGTCTCTTCAGAGAATATAAAATAAATTCACTTCCTGTCACGGTTGACCACGGTACCTGCTTCAAAATAAGGTTAACGAGATATATTCCGTTCCTACAAATCCCATCCCTGTGGAAACGTGCTCTATGTATTTCATTTTCCAGATCAGTAACACAAAGTGAGATATAATTAATTTTGTTGCCAATGAGCTGGCAATCATTGCTGATATTACAAATGCTGCATATATGAAATGCTGAACCGAAATTACGTTCTGCCATACACTCGACACAGTTCCTCGTGTTCCTGACGCTGCGATTCCTCGCCGTTACTCCCATGTACCACCGCTTACATCAGAAAATGGGACTCTGGTCGAATTCCCAGTCAACCAGCACTGACCAGTGCAGCATTCAGCAAAGTGCCGGCAATAATCTCAGTTATACAGTCGCACGAATGAATCACTCACGATACAAAAACAAAAAATGAAAAGTGCATTGGAGGATGACATGTGCGTAGGTTTCGAACACACTAGTACAACACAAACGTCGGAAAAAATTGTTATTAAATGATCACCCTGTAATGAAAAGTGTGCCAATCACTTCGGATGAATTCAATAATTTCTACTCTATAACTTTTCAAATAATTTTTTGCTAAATATATTCTCGTAAAGTGATCAGCAAAGCTAGGAACTTGGGGACTTGTGTCTTTGCACGTGGCTAAGCGACTGGACTTCCATGTCAACAACTCCCGCTTCCAGCACGGAGGTACTGTCAGGTCTGCTATAAGCGTGGTTTCTGGATTATTGATTGTATTATGGTAGGTTGAAACACGTAATTTTGCAGCATATGTATAATGAAAATAAACACGAGAAATATATCAAATTTACTGTTCTGCTCTGTACATTTTATTACAGTGTACATTCGAAGATTTTCGAACCCATAACTTCTTCGCCTGTTAGTTAAACATGATTTGAAACGAAACTTATTTCCACTTCACATGAAGCGACGGGAACAAACTTAAAATACTGAATGCTTTTCACTGTTACTGTTTTTATTCGATTTTCAGCAGTTGCTAGCTATCTGAGAAAGATAAGTATTTTCCAAATTTTTCTCGAAAATAGTTTCCAATTTGTGTGTCACTACTAGGGGGCAGGACCCTCTACGACTTGTTCCATGGCTGTGGACAAATTTTCCACCGATTTAAGGGACTGCAATGTCTTTCACCGTTTCCAACCTCTAGTTTGTGTGTGGCACAATTTACAAAATATTAACTTTCCATTCGAAGAAAATAATGTATCTCCCCCGAAGTCCTCCACGAAATTCTGTACCTAAAGTTTACAAAATGTATTTTCAAACTTCTATAATACCCATTCGAATAACATTATTTCCTAATTCCTTAAATAAACGTTTTCCTGTAATTCTCTGAATGTCATTGGCTTCGTCATGACACAATTCCCTCGTCCGTCTTCTTGTCGTTCGATGTGATCACTTTCTTAGTACACACGACTGTCCCTGAGCACTTACAGCGTGAGCTTTGTGTACGTTATACCTGTAACCTTATTCATGCACACGACACACAAGTCCCCAAGTTCCGAGCTTTAGTGATCAGTGGCACAGCCAAGAATATAACATAGAGGAGGCGAAGTTTTGGAAACATCACTTATCAAATTTGCCTCTAATTTACATCCAACACATTTAAAAGGTAGTAATTAAAGACAACAACAACGTACCAAAACAGGAACATGAAGTTATAAATAAAATAGTATGAAAAACTTCGATTTACAGTTATTATTGCTAATTAATAATTATTCAATATTTGATTTACCACATATATAATATGATAGGTCCATACACAGTGTTCCGCCTATATACTGCGACAATGTAGAAACGTTTTACAAAATATTATTGATATCGCAGTAGATTAATAACAATATTAGTACAGAGATAACGTCAAAGAAAATATAATAAAACGAATAATCATGCTGCACAACTGTTACAGACGCAAAGATTGATACACTAATTATTAGAGATTATTCTTATTACTAGAAAACTTCATACTGTTCTTGCATTATCGTGATTGTGTTCTTCGTTTATAATAATTACATTTACATCCAATAACATCTATCGGATGTGGAAAAAACAAAATCACTCCTGTTTGGGGGGGAAACATCTACCTACAAAATTTATATTAAATTTTAAAGGAAATTTTGTAGTAGTTGTACTATGGAGAGGTTAGTTAAACACTGCAAAGTTTTGAAATGATAAACATCTATGCTGTTACTACACAGTTCATCACTGTAACAAGAACGAATATCTAACGCTCGGCTTATACCGTTCGAGGATTTATCGCTCGCGACAATTTTACCCATCATATATGTGCGCTACCTATCGGATTATGCTATGAACTACTTGGCGCTCGAGCGAAAACGTCCGATGCAGACCTCTGCTAGACTGTAATATTAATTTACATTAAAAAAAAAAAACAGAATTTTTCGAAATCTAAATCTACCGAGAGTAAGTTTTTCTGTTGTAACCCAATGATGATTTAAAAGAATACGTTTTTTTTTTAGTTTTCAACGAAATCCATTCCTTTTCCCTACGGAAATACGAATGTCCACCACTGTCTTACAAGAAATTTGTCCCGCTTGTCGTCGAAGCCGCGACCGCCGACATCTGGTTTAGGGCTCTCCGTACGTAAAATAACGAAGAACGGTCATTACACGGCGCAACACTCCAGGCGGCTGACGTGTCTTCGCAATCAATGTCTCGCGCTTTAATCTCGGCTTGTAATTAGCGGCGATTGGCGGAAACAGAAAGTCGTGCACGCCTCTCCCCTCTTTCAATTTCTTGTCGAAATTTACGGCGTCACTCAACGGACGGGACGGGACGGCAGAGTGGCAGACTGAGTAGAGCGGCGGTCCGACAACCAGCGAGTGCAAGTTTTGTGAAATTGATGACAAGCTGACAGCTTATCAGCAGCCTCAGCACTTGGCACAACAAGCGCATAACTCCACATCCTCGAGTCCCGAGTTTGTTGTTCGACCGCAACAAATGACGCCTAAGTATAAGACGTAACATTAATACATATAATACGATACGATATAATATTACACCTAACTATAATATAATATAATATAATATAATATAATATAATATAATATAATATAATATAATATAATACAATACAATATAATATAATATAATGTAATATACCATAACACAATACAATATAATATAATATAACATAATACAATACAATATAATATAATATAACATAATACAATACAATATAATATAATATAACATAATACAATACAATATAATATAATATGACATAATACAATACAATATAATATAATATAACATAATACAATATAATATAATATGACATAATACAATACAATACAATATAATATAATATGACATAATACAATACAATATAATATAACATAATACAATACAATATAATATAATATGACATAACACAATACAATACAATACAATACAATACAATATAACATAATACAATACAATATAATATAATATAACATAATACAATACAATATAATATAATATAACATAATACAATACAATATAATATAATATGGCATAATACAATACAATTTAATATAATATAACATAATACAATACAATATAATATAATATAACATAATACAATATAATATAATATAACATAATACAATACAATATAATATAATATAACATAATACAATACAATATAATATAATATAACATAACACAATACAATATAATATAATATAACATAATAAAATACAATATAATATAATATGACATAACACAATACAATATAATATAATATAATATAATATAATATAATATAATATGATGTATATATGTGTATGAATTTATTCACACTGCAAATGGGTAAATACCCAGTGGCAATGGTAACTAATTACACTCAATAATGACAATTAATAACAAACACAATAAAAATTCAATTAATAATAATACTAATAATACTAAATACTAATAATAATAACAGTAACAGCAATAATAATAATAATAATAATAATAATAATAATAATAATAATAATTCATAAAACAGTTATATTACCGGTTGTTCTGTATGGTTGTGAAACTTGGACTCTCACTTTGAGAGAGGAACAGAGACTACGTGTGTTTGAGAATAAGATTCTTAGGAAAATATTTGGGGCTAAGAGGGATGAAGTTATAGGAGAATGGAGAAAGTTACACAACACAGAACTGCACGCATTGTATTCTTCACCTGACATAATTAGGAACATTAAATCCAGACGTTTGAGATGGGCAGGGCATGTAACACGTATGGGCGAATCCAGAAATGCATATAGAGTGTTAGTTGGGAGGCCGGAGGGAAAAAGACCTTTAGGGAGGCCGAGACGTAGATGGGAAGATAATATTAAAATGGATTTGAGGGAGGTGGGATATGATGATAGAGAATGGATTAATCTTGCTCAGGATAGGGACCAATGGCGGGCTTATGTGAGGGAGGCAATGAACCTCCCGTTTCCTTAAAAGCCATTAAGTAAGTATAATATAAAATATTACAGTAATGTAGTACAGTATAACATAACATAACGTAACATAACATAACATAACATAACCTGTCAGTGTGAGATTCAGTTTATTTTTTAAAGAATTGGTTCTCATGTATAATGATTCCCAATATGATTACGTGTGAAATAAATTTAATGTTATTTATAAACAGTAGCTTATTTCTATTCCACAGAGTCCTGTAAACTGACAGACTAATTATTATTAAAGATTTTTTTTTCCCCAGGATGTTAAGGAAAAGTTTAACATTTTGAGAGAAGGTAGTACTCATCCAAACAAACAAAAAAACTTCTGCTTCTATATCAAAGGCACAAGAGTGCGTAAAATATACCAGCAGCGCGTATTTATCCTCAATTATGTTAATAGCATAATTCGTTAAAAAAAAGAGTGTCTTTTTTTTATTTCAAGCTTATATAATGAATCCCAGCAAAGCTGAAATTTTCGCATGTATGTTACATATATATTATAGCTTTTCAATTGCGAGTTTGAAAGCTCTAATACTTCTGTTAAATTCGCGTGACATTGCACACCTGGGTCCTGTCATGGCAATCAAATACATCAAATGAAATAGAATATATTAACGCCATGAATCTGATACAATTTATTCCCTATAAATCTGCATTTTCATGATGAGAGCAGGTGTGATACATTGTCGCCGTCATAAAATAATTCCATCGCTCCTAAAAATATTCAGAAGTTTTCAAACTGAACTTTAAAATTACTGTAAACCATCAATAGTAGCCATATCATTGCTACAATCACTATTACAATCAACACCGTCACCAATATTACTGTTAGTCTATCACCAATGTTACCACTGACACTGTCACTACCACCATTAGTACAGCCACTGTCACTACCATCAATATTACGATTTGCGCTATCACTACCACCATACTGCTACTGCCACTAACTACTAACAACGTCGTCACTACCATCAAAACTACTACTGTCAATGTCATTATCTGCTGCTACTACAACCAGTCACTACCATCATAATACTAGTCAGTTTCACTATCATAAAAATGACTGTTGCCACTACCACCAATATCTTACTAATGCTAGTTTCAATACAATTAATACTAAACTACTGTCATTGTCAATACCATCAATACTACTGCTACTACTTTCACTACCACCAATATTAGAAATGACTAACAAACTGCACCAATAGTAGCCTACTACTACTACTGTCACTACCAGCAATACTTCTACTACCAGTAATTACTAACAATACATTTACTACCACTATAACTACCACCAACACTGCTACTGAAATTGCCATTTCGATTATTATTATTATTATTATTATTATCTCTAGTATATTACTAATTCCACTGTCACTATCGCCAATATTGCTACTGTCACTTTCACTAACAGTAATATTATTTTTACCTTGACATCCACAATTACTACCAATGTCACATTTCCAATGTTGCCATAACTTTCAATGTCACTATCACAATTTTAGTACTATTACTGTCACTACCGCCAATATAACTACTTTCACTTTCACACCCAGGAGTATATCATTCAGCATAGGGTGACCAGACGTCCTCTTTTGCCCGGACATGTCCTCCTGTTTAGGCCTTTGACCTGGGTAAGGGCGGATTTAAAAAAAAAATCAAGAAATGTCCTCCTTTTCGCAACTTGTATGCCTGATATTTTGAAATTATCTGCTTTGACGCTCTTTCGAGTAATTTGCCTGTAGGTGACAGCAGTATCGACGGAATATACTCTTTGCCAACGGTCATAACTACCTTTGCTGCTCCTTGTTATGGCCGCTGCTCAGAGGTAGCCTGCAAATCAAGGTGCGAATGTAAATATATAAATAGATATTTTCTGTTCTCTTTAATAATTTTAATTATAGTACCCAGCACTTTCATGTGTAGCTAACTGTAAAATCATTATTATTATTATTAAGTTTTTTCATAATTATTTTGTAATAAAATAGATATTAACATACTTTTAATATGATATAAACCTAAATCTGTACTGTAAATATTTTGTAATAAAATAGATACTGACGTAATTTAAAGTATAATATAGACCTAAGCCTAAATCTAAGTACATATTTGCTGTCCTTTTTTTTCGAACAATGTCCTCGTTTTTTAAGCTTTGCGTCCTCTTTTTTATCGATGTGAATCTGGCCACCCCAATTCAGTACAAAACAATTCAAATAGAACCAAATCCATGCCGGGCTGCTTTCAGGCAATTTTTTCTCATTTTTCACACACCATAACAACCATCTCTCCTTAAGACTCTGAGATATCTTGTTGCCATCGTAATAATGCCACAAACATCTAGGCCTACTTATAAGCGCAGGCTCTAAAACAAATTTTTAAAAGGAATTAATTTATAGAACTGTGCCGACAATGGGGTTGTGGTTGTTGACCAAAAACTGTTCACTGAATTTTATTCCTCACATTAAACAAATTCACGTGTACTCACATTCTTAATTAATAATTTCTGGGAACAATTTTTAACTGAAGTGCGTGAAAGTATAGTTCCGGAATATGATACAGTATTAGTTTAATAACATGCCTATTTCCTTGTATATTTGCACAGATGAATACATTTTATTCCTCTTCTTCTTCACTTCAGGGAAAGGGCTTAAAGCCTGTTCCGGCTTCACAGTGATTCCTTCCAACGTTTCCTTGGTCTTCCTTGGTCTCTCCTTCCTTTTGGTCTATATGTTAATATTCATCTTGAAATTCGGTTGCTATCCATTCCCTCTAGATGTTCAGTCAATACTAAACTATTGTCATTGTCAATACCAACAATACTACTGCTACTACTTTCACTGCCACCAATAGTACTTTAACCAATGTCACTACCAGCAATACTTATAAAGGGACATCATTTTATTTTCACTTCAATTTTTATTGTACCCGAGTTTTTTAATGTACTTCACTTCCACCCCTTCTACTAATGAAGTTCAACCGTCCTCCACGCAGATCCAAGACCGCATCATAGTAGCCTTACGGTCATAGTAAACAGTACGTTCCAAAAATATGTTCGCGTTTTCCAGTGACGAAAGAGCTGTCCCCATTTGCCTACGTCGTATCCCGGTTTCCCTCCACCAGCTTTTATTCGCCAGCTAGTTGCTGGACCATCTTAGCTCTTTCCTGAGAACATTAATTTCTGTTAGGAATTGGACGTGTACGTAATATTATACAACTGTTTAAAATAACTTAAATAAAAAGACCTCGTTAAGTAATTAACTGTCACGTGATTTCCCCCCCCCTTTCTACGACCCTACGACATATCCACTTGGACGAACAGTAGATAGCATGTCTGAGTAATTTTATCTTTTCGGATCAGACAGAAGTGAAGATTGAATTTACAGTACGTAAGGTACTCATTTATAGAGTAGGTACAGAATTATTTCAACATGAGTTACTAGTACGAAGGACGAAACTGGTAATTGGGATTAGGTACAATAGTCTATAGTGCGATAATATGCACATTAGAACTGAAGCCTGTATCTAAATGAACGGCCACTATTTTTAAAAATGTTTTTAAATATCCATATTATGATTATTTTTCAATTTAAATTCATTCCCTATATTATACGCTTTTTGCTGTAGACAGTATAATATACACTGCATAATGAATACGTTCACATGGACAGCTCAGTTCGTGAGTAAAAACACTCATTGTTATAATAGTGTACTGTATTTTGATTAAACAAAAACCTAATGAAAATGATGAAACTCAAAAGTGCAATATTTCCTAGTTTACGTAAATAGCCTATGTGTATGAATTAATCAACCTATATTATATTTGTATTCTATAATTTTGAAATATATATTAGTCCTACTTTTCACGTGCGATATTATTCTTCTCTAGTGTTAATATTATATTATATAATTCCATTGCCGCTGTAATTATATTTTAGTTCCTATTTTATTTTACTTATTTATTTATATTATTATTATTATTATTATTATTTTATTTTAATATTATATCTGAACTGCGACCGAGCACGAGCGCTGCTCATTCGGTCTCAAATTTTGTTAATACTACTGTATCTTCTTTTTATATTGCTTGTATTATTTTATTTGTATTTCTCTTTGTTTGTTTTGTAATTATATTTCTTCATTCTTCTTTATTCTGTATATTAATTTTCTTCCCTCCCATACCTAGTAAAGTGATTTGTTTGTATATTACGCCAGTATCATCGAACTCCAGTCGTGGAAGGGGGTAGCAAACGGCGTTGATCCAGAGGTATAGGCAAGTTAATATTTAAAATGCTAGTCAAAATAAAATGATGTCCCTGTACTACCAGTAACTACTAACAATACATTGCTCTCTAAAATTACGAAACTTTTCTTCTAGTAATACCACGTTTATATCGCTTCTTACGTCGTCATTCTTAATTCTATCTAGGCTAGTGCAACCTTTGACCGACCTTAGAAAGTTCATTACTGTCATTGCTTGTTTGAGTCCCGGTCTCTGATCCAAATAACAGAACTGGTATACCTTATTTTATTTCAAGGAGTGCAGTTCGGTGGCTCCTTTGAACACCCATTTACAGATTTATGACTTCCTACACAAACACCTCTGACAATTCCATCCTGTCCCCTAGTCCCAACATTGCACAGTTGTCACAATCCTGATGACCTTCGAAATTATGCAGTGAAACTGACGGGATTCTTTGAATTCGGAAAAGATGCGGCAACTCTGCCTCCACGTGGATTTGACGGGCACCTGTCAATTCTTCTGAACGAGGGTTGTGATTGGTTACTAACAAGAGAAGACAAGATTTCCGTCATAGTAAGGAAGACATTTATTTATGACAACCAATTAGTAGGGGGCAGTAGAAGGTCTGTCGGCAAAGTCCTTTCTATGAAACTGCACTCCATGAAAAAAAATAGAGTATACTGATGTTACATTATACAACTTTGAGTGTCTTTTCTTGTTACATTTTAATTCAATATAAATTATGTTTATACTGCATTACTACAGAAAAAATAATACCAAAAACTAGAAATCTTTTTTTAATTGTGTAACTGGTAATGGCTACTTCAGTCAGTATTCAGTTGCATAACACAATGCAATCCTGTTGAAAGAAATGTCGACTCAGGGAGAAGCTCTGACCTCTGACATCTCTCCTTAAGTCACAGCAGCAAGACAAGTACGAAAGGAAGCTGTTTCGTCTGTAACTAATACTATGATCCATGGTCGGAAATAAATGAGGGCATTGTTTCCTGTCGTGTTCTGACCAGTAGAATTTCCTCGATGCTGAAGCAGTAGCAACTCTAACACCCACACACGTTTAGCAGAAGAATTGCATTTGTCAGGTGGAGTAGCGTAAGAATAAGTGTGGGGTACGTAGTTGGAAGTTTCCCTGTTTTTTTTTGAGTGACTTATTGAACATCATGGTACTAGTACTGGTTTTTTTTTCTTTGCTTAAGCGATGATATGTATTATTTTAATGTACTGAAGTACATATGATATTTCCATGCAGATATTCTGCGTCATCATACGATGAAACAGTAATGGAACGGAGAAAAATTCTCTCCGGCGCCGAGATCTGAACCCCGGTTTTCAGCTCTACGTGCTGATGCTTTATCCACTAAGCCACACCGGATACCCACCCCGGCGTCGGAAAGAATCGTATCAGATTAAGTTCCAACTCTTGGGTTCCCTCTAGTGGCCGCCCTCTGTAATACGTCATAGATGTCTATGAACGTAGGACTGAAGTCCACACATGTGCTGAGGTGCACTCGTTATGAGTGACTAGTTGGCCGGGATCCGCCGGAATACGCGCCGTCTTTCGCATATCATATATTATTTTAATGTACTGAAGTACATATGATATTTCCATGCAGATATTCTGCGTCATCATACGATGAAAGAGTAATGGAACGGAGAAAAATTCTCTCCGGCGCCGGGATCTAAACCCCGGTTTTCAGCTCTACGTGCTGATGCTTTATCCACTAAGCCACACCGGATACCCACCCCGGCGTCGGAAAGAATCGTCTCAGATTAAGTTCCAACTCTTGGGTTCCCTCTAGTGGCCGCCCTCTGCACTACGTAATAGATGTCTATGAACGTACGACTGAAGTCCACACATGTGCTGAGGTGCACTCGTTATGAGTGACTAGTTGGCCGGGATCCGACGGAATACGCGCCGTCTTTCGCATATCATATATTATTTTAATGTACTGAAGTACATATGATATTTCCATGCAGATATACTGCGTCATCATACGATGAAAGAGTAATGGAACGGAGAAAAACTCTCTCCGGCGCCGGGATCTGAACCCGGGTTTTCAGCTCTATGTGCTGATGCTTTATCCACTAAGCCACACCGGATACCCACCCCGTCAACTAGTCAATCATAACGAGTGCACCTCAGCACATGTGTGGACTTCAGTCCTATGTTCATAGACATCTATGACGTAGTGCAGAGGTCGGCCACTAGAGGGAACCCAAAGAGTTGGAACTTAATCTGAGACGATTCTGTCCGACGCCGGGGTGGGTATCCGGTGTGGCTTAGTGGATAAAGCATCAGCACATAGAGCTGAAAACCCGGGTTCAGATCCCGGCGCCGGAGAGAGTTTTTCTCCGTTCCATTACTCTTTCATCGTTATTAAGCGATGATTTTTGTTATGGTGTGAAAGTTAAAAAAATTCCTGAAGCTGCATTCCAATAGTTTTGGTCCTATTTATCGTAGCTTTTTGAAATTCTCTGTGCTGAAAAAGGGAACTTCTGATCATTGAATTACCCTGGCTACGTAGCGAGTTCTATGGAATAAGGCGCCGTGGAAGGAATGGAGTGCAGAACGGAATGAGGCAGACGCCTATACTCTGATTCCTATACAGCTGGAAGCTTCTCGCCGTTCAATTTAAATGTTAGGGCGAACCTCCCCAATCAGTAGCAAGAGGGGTGGGAGTGGGAGTGGGAGTGTGTTACTTACTACCACATACCTGTTTGACAAGATGTCCCCGTTATTGTTCTTTGTTATAATATAATATTTCTTCAGTCTGGGTTTGCTTCTAATCTAGTTAAATTGTTAAACACGCCATTTACAACTATTTTTCATTCAGGATGATGGATGTTGTGATTGCTGTGCTATTTAATAGGTTGCACCAGAAATTGCATTCGTAAAATTCGCGATCAAAATATCGGCGTAAAAGTATTATTTCTTCAAAAAACCTCGCAAAAACGAGCAAAATGATATTAGACTTTTTTGTTCGTCATATTTTAAGGACCACGTATTGTGGGTCCCTATCACCACGGCATGGCGCGTCCTCAGGTTGCGGATCGAGGAGACGGCCTCCAGATATGGAGGGTAGCTGTGAATATATATTGAATAAGCAGTCGCGGACAGCCGATGAGGGGTGGTCCTCCAGCTTGGGGGTAGGGCGAAGGGCTAACAACCCATCATCGTAAAAAACAGCTTGTTACGAATCCTTCGAATAAGCCTCGGAAAGAATGGGACTGATTTTCTGGCACGACCACAGCAAAGGAATAAGATTTTGAGATTTGGTACTTGGAATGTTACAAGTCTATATAGAACAGGAGGGGTAACATTAGTAGCAAAAGAACTAGCTAGATACAGAATAGACTTCGCGGGAGTACAGGAGGTTTGGGTTAGATAGGAAATGCATAACACAAATAGGAGATTATTTGTTGTATTATGGGGAAGGAAACGATAATCACCAATTAGGAACAGGATTCTTTATTCATAAAAGAATAAAATCAGCAGTAAAAAAGGTCGAATTTATCAGATAGGTTATCGTATTTAGTACTTAAGGGTAGATGGTGCGATATCGTAGTTATAAATGCTCATGCTCCTACAGAAGAGAAAGACGACCATATAAAGGATAGCTTCTATCAGGAAGGTGTTTGAGAATAAGGTGCTTAAGAATGTATTTGGGGCTAAGAGGGATGAAGTTACAGGAGAATGGAGAAAGGTACACAACACAGAACTGCACACATTGTATTCTTCACCTGACATAATTAGGAACACTAAATCCAGACGTTTGAGATGGGCAGGGTATGTAGCACGTACGGGCGAATCCAGAAATGCGTATAGAGTGTTAGTTGGGAGGCCGGAGGGAAAAAGACCTTTAGGGAGGCCGAGACGTAGATGGGAAGATATTAAAATGGATTTGAGAGAGGTGGGGTATGATGATAGAGAATGAATTAATCTTGCTCAGGATAGGGACCAATGGCGGGCTTATGTGAGGGCAGCAATGAACCTCCGGGTTCCTTAAAAGCCAGTAAGTAAGTAAGTACTAACGTTTTCGCCCTTTGTAGACCATCTTCAGGTACGAGATATAATAGATATCCATCTAAAATCAATTACAAAACATGCTTTACATTTGGAAATGACATAACTAGAGTAAAAATATGACTAGTGAAATATTAATCATCGAAAACAACATTAAAAGATCATGTGAAATATTAAAGACAAATTAAAACGACGTAAGTTTGCATAGCTATGAAGTAATACTGAATACGTGATGTATTGAGATCTACTTTGTATGCCAACATCACGTATTCAGTATTACTTCATAGCTATGCGAACTTACGTCGTTTTAATTTGTTTTTAATATTTTACATGATCTTTTTAATGTTGTTTTCGATGATTAATATTGTAACTATGTCATATTTTTACTCCACTTATGTCATTTCCAAATGTAAAGCAAAGTTTTTGTAACTGATTTTAGATGGATATCTGTTATATATCGTACCTGAAGATTCTCTACAAAGGACGAAAACGTTAGTATTAAAACTAAATAAGATGTAACACATCAGTGTTTTCTTTTGTATGTAATCAATGCTTAAGCCATAAAACGGAATAAATAATTCATTATATTTTGATATATGTTATTAAAATATTAGACTTTTTTGTTCGTTATATTTTAAGGAATCACATCCTACAATTAATGTACTACCTAACCTTCCACTCTGTATTTGATCAAAAATGTTATCGTATTCTGTGAAACAGAAATTTGATAGTGTAATATAGTCCTTACTAGTAGATAACTCGCATTCCAAGCTTTTAACTGAAGAATTCCATACGTCAAAATTCCTGGCGCTAGCTGTACTTCGGTGTTGGGTTTGAACACCCGGCTACTCTGCACGGGAAGCTTAGATGTCAACTGCACATTACACCAGAAATGCCAGACATCGCCACATCATGAATCATGTTCAAATACGAATCGTCTGCGAGTATCACGCGAGAGTTGCTTCATACGAGCTTATTGCAGTGGATTAATTACATTGAGAGATAGTGCACGAGCTGCACTTACATTACAAAAGGGATGCTAACGGAGAAATCTACCTTCAGAGCTAATAGAACCGCCAAGAGAACAAGAGACGAATTGCACTGTATTCTCATTGGAGACTCGGTTTCAAACCCGGGTGAGTACTAGTGCAATGTATGCTAAATGAAGACTACAAGTCCGCGTCACCGTTTTTGGCGTGTGAAATAAGTAATGGGTACGTTTATACTAGTGGCAGAAGAAATAGGCGGGTATGGCGAACCCCTCATTCACTACCCCGGCTCCTGTATCCTAAGAACCTGCTTGGTGTATGGTCCTGTCCCAAATAACTTACTCCTCCATTCACACGTTTTTCACCATAGGAAAACTTAAAAGAACAATATATATATATATATATATATATATATATTATTTTAATGTACCGAAGTACATATGATACTTCCATGCAGATATTCTGCGTCATCATACGATGAAAGAGTAATGGAACGGAGAAAAATTCTCTCCGGCACCGGGATTTGAACCCGGGTTTTCAGCTCTATGTGCTGATGCTTTATCCACTAAGCCACACCGGATACCCACCCCGGCGCCGGACAGAATTGTCTCAGACTTCAGTCCTACGTTCATACACATCTATGACGTAGTGTAGAGAGCGGCCACTAGAGGGAACCCAAGAGTTGGAAATTAATAATAATGTATATGATATGCGTAAATCACTTCGTGATTTAAGATGGCGCTTATTCCGTCGGATCCCGGCCAACTAGTCACTCATAACGAGTGCACCTCAGCACATGTGTGGACTTCGGTCCTACGTTCATAGACATCTATGACGTAGTGCAGAGGGCGGCCACTAGAGGGAACCCAAGAGTTGGAACTTAAAATAATATATATGATATGCGTAAATCACTTCGTTATTCAAGACGGCGCTTATTGCATCGGATCCCGGCCAACTAGTCACTCATAACGAGTGGACCTCAGCACATGTGTGGACTTCAGTCCTACGTTCATAGATATCTATGACGTAGTGTAGAGGGCGGCCACTAGAGGGAACCCAAGAGTTGGAGCTTAAAATAATATATATGATATGCGTAAATCACTTCGTTATTCAAGACGGCGCTTATTGCATCGGATCCCGGCCAACTAGTCACTCATAACGAGTGCACCTCAGCACATGTGTGGACTTCAGTCCTACGTTCATAGATATCTATGACGTAGTGTAGAGGGCGGCCACTAGAGGGAACCCAAGAGTTGGAACTTAATCTGAGACAATTCCGTCCGACGCCGGGGTGGGTATCCGGTGTGGCTTAGTGGATAAAGCATCAGCACGTAGAGCTGAAAACCCGGGCTCAAATCCCGGCGCCGGAGAGAGTTTTTCTCCGTTCCATTACTCTTTCATCGTATGATGACGCAGAATATCTGCATGGAAATATCATATGTACTTCGGTACATTAAATAATATATAACTGTTGGCGCGCCTGGCCGCAAAACCAGGGGGCTCGGGTTCGATTCGCGGTTGCGGCAAGTTTTTTAATTATTTATTTTTTATTTTCTTGGGTTATTTTACGACGCTGTATCAACATATAAGTTATTTATCGTCTGAATGATATGAAGGTGATAGTGCCGGTGAAATGAGTCCGGGGTCCAGCACTGAAAGTTACCCAGCATTTGCTCGTATTGAGTTGAGGGAAAACCCCGGAAAAAACCTCAACGACGTAACTTGTCCCGACTGGGATTCCAACCCGGGCCACCTGGTTTCGCTGCCAGACGCGATGACCGTCACTCCACAGGTGTGGATCGGGGCAAGTTACCTGGTTGAGGATTTTCCGGGGTTTTCCCTCAACCAATGTGAGCAAATGCTGGGTAACTTTCGGTGTTGGACACCGGACTCATTTCACCGGCATTATCACCGTCATCACATTCAGACGCTAAATAACCTATTATGTTGATAAAAAGCGTCGTAAAGTACCCTACTAAATTTAAAAAAAAAAAAAATCTTCCTTTACCCAAACAACACAGACTTAATAAGGGTAATTAATTCCGATATCTAAAGAAAAGCTCGTATTTTCATATTATGAAGTGAACTTCCTGTTAAATACCGTTTATTTCATGCCTAAAAGCGGTAAGTATCTAGAGTTACTCCCACAATATCTTTAGTAAATTGTTCATATTAAAACTTAGAACATCAGGTGATCGGCACAGAAAGACTGTCACTAACAGCACACTCGTTAAGAAGTGATATTTATTGCAATTAAATTCAAAACAAGATGGTGTGCCTTTATTCAAAGAGGTCCAGAAATGTAGCAGTGCATAATGCTGTGGCCGATGTAAAAGCTTCATCGTCGAATATGAAGTCAAAAGGGAGGATAACGTACACAGACAAGGTATCTAGGTCTAGCGTACAGTTCAAATGTGTCAATGGGGATGGAATATTGCTTTTACAGCTCAGCCATCGGAGAATGCTTTGGTAGAGGCGATACACACTGAGGCCATCGGGGCTCGAAGAGTGAAACACACACATTCAAAATTTAAAGAACACTTACTTACTTACTATTAGTATTATTACTATTATTATTATTATTATTATTATTATTATTCATATTTTTATCATTATTATTATTATTATTATTATTATTATTATTATTATTATTATTATTTCTATTATTATTATTACTTTTATTATGAATAATTATCTTATTTTTTATACTTTGTATGCCTCATTTATTTTGACCTGCTGTTCACATTTTATTATGCTTTTTTCTTTATTTCTGTATGTTATATATTAAGTCTCATTTCTTCTTACTTGTTGTTTACATTTTATTATTATTATCTTATTCAGTTTTGTGTGTAAAATTGTAGTGTACTTTGTAAATTTGTAGTGTTTTTGTAACGCAGACTTTACTCCTGGTTGAGTGTTAGAGAAGGCCGTATGGCCTTAACTCTGCCAGGTTAAATGAATTATTATTATTATTATTATTATTATTATTATTATTACTTACTGGTTTAAGGAACCCGGAGGTTCATTGCCGCCCTCACATAAGCCAGTCATTGTTCCCTATCCTGAGCAAGATTAATCCAGTCTCCACCATCATATCCCACCTCCCTCAAATCCATTTTAATATTATCTTCCCATCTTCGTCTCGGCCTCCCCAACTAACACTCTATATGCATTTCTGGATTCGCCCATACGTGCTACATTCCCTGCCCATCTCAAACGTCTTGATTTAATGTTCCTAATTATGTCAGGTGAAAAACATAATGCGTGCAGCTCTGCGTTGTGTAACTTTCTCCATTCTCCTGTAACTTCATCCCTCTTAGCCCCAAATATTTTTCTAAGCACCTTATTCTCAAACACCCTTAACATATGTTCCTCTCTCGAAGTGAGAGTCCAAGTTTCACAACCACAAAGAACAACCGATAATATAACTGTTTTATGAATTCTAGCTTTCAGAATTTTTGACAGCAGACTGGATGATAAAAGCTTCTCAAACGAATAATAACAGGCATTTCCTTATTTGAAGGTTTCGTAACAAGCTGTTTTTTTACGGTGATGGGTTGTTAGCCCTTCGCCCAACCCCCAAGCTGGAGGTCCACCCTTCATCGTTTGTCCGCGACTGCTTATTCAATATATTCACAGCTACCCTCCATATTTGGAGGCCGTCTTCTCTTATATTAATATATTATATTATATAATTTCACTGTAGCTGTAATTTTAATTTTAGATCCTATTTTATTTTATTTTATATATTCTCTTATAGGCCCATTAATAATATATCTGAACTGCGACCGAACACGAGCGCTGCTCATTCGATCCTGAAATTTTGTTAATATTACTGTATCTGCTTTCTATATTGATTGTATCATTTTATTTCTATTTCTATTGTTATAATTATATTCTGTATTCTGTTCATTTAAATATAAATAAAAAATATTTTCTTAGTTTCATTCGGAATAAACAACGTATATACAGAGCGTAACAAAAGTTCTGTAACAGCATGTTACATTTATTCTCTTTTATAGTTTCCATTTTCTCAGGAACCATGACCAAATTTTATGGTGTAGGATTTGGTACTAAATTGTGGTGTGATGCAATCCTTTATTAATAATTTGGCTGAAAATGTAATATTTATCATCAAATATTTGAAAAAAAAAACTAAAATTTTCACTGTACCAGAAACTTTTGTTACACTCTGTAATAAGAAAGTATCTTTATGCTCGACCATGCCGAAATGTAGTAATTATACACCTGGTAGCAGTCCTTTAATGCATGTCATTAAAGTACACCTATTCATAAAAGTTCAGGTTTTCGATTATTCACGGATATGCAATCGAAAGACAACGAGGGAAACGTCACGGAGGCTGGAAATCCAATAGGGTAAACTAGGGTCTGTTGGACAGTCGGGCATGTTGGACACTCTACACTTTAACGTGTTACCTTGGCACTTGTGGGCACCAGATTCTGCTAGAAGTCAATGACGGAAGTAGTCCCACTCGTACCTACTTCCGGCATTGAATTTTAGCAGAATGTGGTGCCCACAAGTGGCGAGGTAACACGTTAAAGTACAGAGTGTCCAACTTACCCGACTGTCCAACAGCCCTTGTTTACCCTACTGTCGCAGAAAGTTGTGTTCTGTTACTATAATAATTAGCGTTAATTGTAAATAATATTCAAATAAATTCAATTTGTCATCTCGTTTTTCAATTCTAAATCTATTTCCAGGTTATATCAAAATTAGTTCATGTTATTCTCTAAATTAAATCAAGGTCAATGACATTACTGTTCCTCGGGAAAAATCAATACTTTCGCGTCTGCGCACATCTCACAATTAAGGAGCTATGCACAAGGTCACTTCCGATCTTCTGTCAGATGCGAATAAAATGAATAGTTCTGAATAATTTCAAGTTAGAAATATGGTCGAGCATAAAAGGTCGTATGAAACTTGCCTATAATGGTAATTAAGACGCTCGTATGAAAATTATGAAACGAGCGCAAGCATCTTAATTACTATCATTATAGGCTCGTTGCATAATATACTATTAAAGCACAGACAGTGCAGAGTTTTAACACAATTAATTAATATATTTCAAGATATTTTGAACATGTCCCTACTGAAACTACCATAACAGCACAACCCGTGTTCAGCTTTGATGCAAAAATCAATATTCACAATGGTGTTTCAATGGGATATATTCGCTTTCTTCGAAAAATAAATTTACACGTAGTTAAATGTCATATAGAGCTACCATAACTGATTTACAACACAATTTCGTAAATTTTGAAAAAAAAAAAAAAAGCTCTTCGCTTCTAGCAATTCTGTTCCCTTCCCTTAAAATAACTTGTTCCTCTCAATAAAGAACGCAAACCGGAGGTAATTTTGGTTTTTCGGACGTCGGCTTATTTTTATTGCTTGTATAACGCCAACGCCAAGGATCTAAACAAACAGCTCTCCTCTGCACGCACAGCATAAAATAAACGTTTACAGTCGTATATCAATCAATAGGAATTCTAAAATCGGCACGGAGGTTCTACGCGAACAAAGAATCCATTATGGAAGCACGTAGCATCAAGAATTGTACACTGGCATTCAAATGTACCCAACCCCACTAATGGATGGTGATTGATAATTTGTTCGTGTAAGTGTGGCTCCATTACTTATTACTTGCAAAAATACATCGCGCAGGTAAAGTCAGTGGTTGCTAACAGCATGTCGAATAAGTGTGCTAATCAAACTTAAAAAAACGCTGTTGGTGACGCTTGATCCACTTTCTTGCTGTCTTTTTTGACCCTAGGACTGCTAGGCAGACGAAGGTACATATGCCATAACTTGTGTCCATAACAAGAAAGAATAATGGAGAAGCATAAATCACATTGCATTTTTTTAACTCCTTCAACCATTTTACCCATTCCAAATATTTATGTAAGTTGTTATCCTGTGAGAGAAAAAAAGATATACATGTACACAATATCATGCATAAATACATACATAATGCAAATTTATGTTATTGTTTTCAATCTTACTTTTAAGTATTTAAAATTTTAGAGATATGAAAACATATCATTTTAAGCATGCGTTCTATTACTTTAATTTGCTTTAAATATAAGTATCGATTTCAGTGATTAGTTTTCCATGTTGAAACTATTAGAGCTAACTGTACGATAGTAGTGTAATCTATTGCGAATTACTGAAACTATTTCAAAGTTTATGTATTTGCATATTATCTTTGATTTTTTTGCCATTAGGAAGTCCAGGATAACAGAGAGGGTTTGGAATTGAACGGGTTACATCAGCTGCTTGTCTATGCGGATGACGTGAATATATTAGGAGGAAATCCACAAACGATTAGGATAAACACGGGAATTTTACTTGATGCAAGTAAAGAGATTGGTTTGGAAGTAAATCCCGAAAAGACAAAGTATATGATTATGTCTCGTGACGAGAATATTGAACGAAATGGAAATATAAAAAATTGGAAATTTATCCTTTGAAGAGACGGAAAAATTCAAATATCTGGGAGCAACAGTAACAAATATAAATCACATTCATGAGGAAATTAAACACAGAATAAATATGGGAAATGTCTGTTATTATTCGCTTGAGAAGTTTTTATCATTCAGTCTGCTGTCAAAAAATCTGAAAGTTAGAATTTATAAAACAGTTATATTACCGGTTCTTGTTTATGGTTGTGAAACTTGGACTCTCACTTTGAGAGAGGAACATAGGTTAAGGGTGTCTGAGAATAGGGTTCTTAGGAAAATTTTTGCGGCTAAGAGGGATGAAGTTACAGGAGAATGGAGAAAGTTACACAACACAGAACTGCACGCATTGTATTCTTCACCTGACATAATAAGGAACATTAAATCCAGACGTGTGAGATGGGCAGGGCATGTAGCACGTATGGGCGAATCCAGAAATGCATATAGAGTGTTAGTTCGGAGAGCGGAGGGAAAAAGACCTTTGGGGTGGCCGAGACGTAGATGGGAATATAATATTAAAATGGATTTGAGGGAGGTGGGATATGATGATAGAGACTGGATTGATCTTGCTCAGGATAGGGACCAATAGCGGGCTTAAGTTATGTGAGGGCGGCAATGAACCTCCGGGTTCCTTAAAAGCCAGTGAGTAAGTAAGTATCTTTGATTTTTACATATCTGGTGATTAGAAAGTTCGCTCACTAAGTTCTTCGTCAGATATTTCTGAACGCCAGTGTACAGTCAGTTGTACACTAAGATAGGAAAGCTGAATTAAAGGCGAATTTGAAGTTCACGAGATGGTAATAAATAATATCAATCATGGTTTTTTTACTCGGCATTTATTATTATTATTATTATTATTATTATTATTATTATTATTATTATTATTATTATTATTATATGGTAATTACATTGGCGTTCGGAGGTCTAATCAATAGTGATTGATAATTTCTTCGTGTAAGTGTGGCTTCATTAGTTATTATTTGTACGAATAGATGGCACACTTGACCCCACATGCTCACAGTATGCCATAGGTTAATTTCGCTAATGTAACTAAAGTCCATAATAATGAAGATGCATTTTGCACTTCAGCTATTTCTCACTCATCCTAACTCATCACATCAGTGGTTATCCTGTATAAACCATGCACATATGAAGAAAATGTAGAGTAGATAATGAATGAATGAATGAATGAATGAATGAATGAATAAACAGTGCAAGTTTATGTTACTGTTTCCATCCTCTATTATTTCATGTATTTAAATATATTTGAGACGCAAAAAAAAAAAATACTACTTTAGTGATGCATTCTAAATAATTGAATTTATTTTAGAGGTAAATATCGACTTCTGTCTTTAGTTTCCTTAAATGTAAATCCATGACAAATGAGTATTATATATTAGCAAACTATGATAATATTGTCACCCATTGAGAACTGGCGCAACTTTGTGTCAAAATGTATACTGTCCATCGAAAGACAAAATTGACCACGAATTTTTATTGTCTACTGTTTCACAGTTTCTACTTCTTTCTGCATTCGAATTGCTTCAAAATATAGCCTATGTCTCATTGAGAAACTATTTCAAAAATATAAAGTTGCAAGAAAGAGTATTTTGTCCATGAAATTTGATTTTAAATTTGTTGTCACAAATTCTTTGAAAGGACAATATAAGCCCATATCACGTATAGTTTGCCCATTCCTATGTTAAAATCGGTTTCACTTTGAAGAGAACAACCGCCAGGATCCCCGCCCGTCAGCCGTAAACGAACACGAGATGGCAGTACAGTCGCTAATGCAATTCAAATGGCAGTTATGACGTGACTCCTTATGTAACAACTAGATGGTAGCATAGTAAACCTGACAAGAGTTGTTACCTTCAAAGCCTATAACGCCGAGCAAGCTGGGTATATATGATCTAGGACAGGCCTGCATAAGGTTTTCGCTCTCTGAGCCGGCTCACGGCTCATGAGCGGAATGCAGTTATTAGCTGCGCTCTGTATAAGGGTGGACTGGAAGAAGGGGTGATCTCGTACAAAATATACACAAAAGGAAGTACTATTACGAGTGTTTATGAAATGAATTCCCGTTCAGTGTTTGCAAAACTATCTTGGACTATTATTAAATAATAAAGACATATTTATTTTACAGAAATAATAGAAATTCTATAGATACTTAAATGTACAATATCATTTTGTTATATTTTTATTTATCAGTACATCAAAACGAGGTTTTATGCTGTTGGCAGGTGAAAGGAACAGCAGCCTACTGATCGTAATGAAACATCAGTTACAGATGTTCGATGTCTGCCTTTATTAAAGCTGATTATACTGTAGAAAACAGTTGCTCACAAATATAAATGTTGAGCCAAACATAGGAATCATTTTCACTGCCAGCTTGTGTAGTCGTGGATATTATTGCTAAGGTTCAGTCACAGTCTTTTCATATATACAGTCGCGAAGCTCAATACGTAGTAAATATGCAAACATTAGATAGTTGCTCACCACTAGGATCGCTAATATCGCCTCATTACAGGCAATGCAAAATAGTACCGTCAGAGTCTATTGTTTCTAGCACCCTCAAAACTCAAGCTTCGTGACTGTATATAGTAGACCGTGGTTCAGTCTTGTAAAACTCAACCAGGCTAGTAGTATTATTCAAACGATCTTTAGCCCTTAGGTCACATTGAAGATCAATAAGTTCAAGGTGTAAATCGTTAAATGTTAAATGTAGATTCCTCCATACTGTACTGTAGCAGTAGATGAGTGACGTGAAACAGTTACTGAGAATAGGCCTACACACTGCTGATAGCTGAGTGGTCGTTTCCCTCTCCTCTACCCACAGCAAGTCTATGTCATTCTGACGTATCTTCCTCTCTGTTTCGGCGAGCGGTAAACACAGCTCTCCCGCTCGGAAGGTGCGCGTGCGCTCGTTGAGCGCTATTTGTGCAGGTATGATCTAGGATATAGGCTATTATTTTCTTAGATGTAATCTTTAGTTTTGACATATTTCGCAGTTAGAAAGTCTGCTTAAACGATCAGAAAATTCTTGGTAAGGATTCTTTGAACAGCAGTGTACATTTGGACTTGCCTCACGCAAGTTGAATTAGTGGCGAACTTGAAATAGGGGTACACAATATTGCTATAAATAATGTCAATCGTGGTTGTTTGTTCGATAATCAAAGAGCGTGAAGGTGTTATTGAGTCTACAGGCAATAATAGTACTCAAAGCAATATTAATTTCAGACAGACCTTCTGCGGTGACCAAGCTGCGCCTGTTCTTTCACGTACATGCATGTTGGAAATTCGCACAATGAACCTGAGGAAAATTCATTTAGCGCGAGATTCCGTTGGAATGGAGAACACCGGCGGGCTGTGGCCGCTACCTGCGCTTCATTCCACGTCTTGTGCTTTTATCGGCTATCAAAGTTAATGGCTCATCCCTCGGCATGGCGCGGCTGCTCCATTTCCTTCACCGCAGGATCGAACCGCTATATATTACCATTAAAGTGGATCGCATATTGGGCCGGGTTTGTTCTGCCCCGATTGCGGAAGTGCATCTTTATCTCTCCGGCTTATACGCCTACGACATCGTTTAAAAGCGATCAATTCTGCAACAGACCCTCCACTAGCAAAGTTACAAATCAGTCTCCACACAAGTAAATAAATTATTTGTTACAGTCACACTTTCTCTCGCCTCGCATTCCATAAGAGAAAGAAAACAAAGACATTGAAGTATGCATTATTCATGCCAAAATTATTCTGAAAATCAATATTAGATCCATAAGCGATGGAGTCACCGGTAACCTATCTGCAGTCAAAAGCGTTTGGGTAGCTACAGTTGAGCGTATTCCGAATCTCACCGGTGAGCAATCCGATGGCATCACGGTGTTCCGAATTCCACCGACGACGTCATTGACGCTCCACCGGTGTCGCACCGGTGCCATCAACTTGCAGAGGTGGTGGCAGTCTCCATCAGCCGCCAACAGTGAATCTTTTTTTTATTGGGTTATTTTACGACGCTGTATCAACATCTAGGTTATTTAGCGTCTGAATGATATGAAGGTGATAATGCCGGTGAAATGAGTCCGGGGTCCTGCACCGAAAGTTACCCAGCATTTGCTCGTATTGGGTTGAGGGAAAACCCCGGAAAAAACCTCAACCAGGTAACTTGCCCCGACCGGGATTGGAACCCGGGCCACCTGGTTTCGCAGCCAGAAGCGCTGACCGTTACTCCACAGGTGTGGACTCAGTGAATCTGATTGGTTCTTGTACAGGGCGGGAATTAGCAGACGAATAACATCGTGCACTGTTGTGTCATGACGGTGTGTTCTGCTTTAGTTTTGCTGTACTGTTTGTAATGAGCACAACGTAAAAACAATATGTTAATGACTTATGAGCGAACATGTCAACGGACCCGTTATTACTGCCGGTTCAAGAAATAAATTGTTTATGCTATCTTTTCTTCGAACGAGATGGAACTACGAAAATTTCGCAAAATTTTGCTAGCGTAGCACAGACAACAACTTGTACAGTCGCCATGACAGTCATCGATCCGTCCAGTAGTTTTGTTCCTTATTTCGCTGCAACATGACGTCATTGATGCCACCGGACCGGTGAGATTCGGAATACGCTGGTTGAGTCCCAGCGAACGTGCCCGATCTTTCTGTAGGGCGACCAGGGGCAGGTCCCCCGATAACCACCGAACCACTGCGAAATCAGTACCAGTTTACATTAATAACATTCGGTATTCACCCTGCATGGGTGATTGGTTTGACGAGGGCTGGACCAGGAACGGGTCTGTAAAATTTGACACGATATCACCCATTGTTGACCCTGGCTCCGTCTAGAAGATCGTAGGAAAATCCATTATCTTTCCCTTCTCTTTCACATATTGCATTTCTCCACTCCTGTCTATCTTGCGTCTCGTTTTCAAAATTTATGCACCCATCATAACCTAGACACACGATCACAACACTCCTCAATATTATCCATTCCCTCCCACCGAACATCCTCATATTCATCTTCTTTCACAGTGGCTGTTCCTCGGTTTTGGAATTCCCTACCGAGTAATGTCAGGGGCTGTCAGACATCAAACCAATTTAAGAATAGACTAACGAAATATTTTTCTAACAATTCTTGTTAACAATAATAGCTGTTTCAGGTTCCTCAATGTTTAATGGTTATATATATATATATATATATATATATATATATATATATATATATCACAGAATAAATATTTAAATTATCTCATTATTATTATTATTATTATTACTATTATTATTATTACTATTATCATCCACTATTTCTTACCAATGCTTATTATTGTCACACTAACATTACTTATCCAACTTTCATTATTTACTTTCATGTTGTTTTATGGTCTAGATATTAATGTAATAACTATGTAACCAATTGTATTCAATTAGAATTAGAGTCTGGTTGGGCGGAAGAGAAGACCTACTGGCCTTAGCTCTGCCAGATTAAATAAATAAATAAATAAATTATTATTATTATTATTATTATTATTATTATTATTATTATTATTATTATATGCGATGATTTTCCATGTTCAACAGGTAGCCTAGGTGGCATTCGTGAATCCGACACTAACAGGTGGGCCATCTGCCTCAGCCTCTAATAGAGCCAGGTCATGTTAAGAAGAAGAGTAGCCTAATAAGCCCTAGGAGCCCGAAGACACAAGCCCTTCATGATCAGCCGACGCTGACAGGTGGGCCATCCTGTCTCAGACCCTAATAGTCATGTCCCGTCTGCATAGAGTAACCTAATGAGCCCCAGGGTTCCGGAGCACCAAGTCCTTCGTATATCAGCATTGGAAACCCGCACTACCCCCAGACTTCACCCCAGCCTATTTTTACTACTGCAGATGATGGATATGAGAGGGTATGTGGAATGTGTTGGTGGAATGACACATGGAAACGTTGTAAACTAGTTGAGGTAATAACAATTAGTTTTGTTTCGTTGTATGTCTGATCATGCGCACTGCCTCCTTTCTGGGATTCAAAGTATCTGAGCGACAAAACTTTTTTCTAAGACTGTAGACCTACACACACTTCGGGAAATTGTATCAATTCAGTAAAAAGTGCCGCTGAATGAGAAGGCCGAAATGGTCGTTTTAAAATGTTTTACTCAAAAGAAAGAATGGATCGGAATTAAGACTTCAGAGCTCTTTCTAATAGGTGAACGCTTCAGTAAAGCAATGTAAGTAATTTGTTTAGAAATAGTGACATTATTCGGTCGTAAAGAAACTACTTTAACAAGACGTGCACTGTAGACGAGAGCAAATACAGACATGGAACGGAAATCTACTGTAATTACCGGAGAAACTGGCTTGCTAATAAGCAACGTATAATGGACGAAGAGATAGCAGTTTCTTGTTACGAGGTAAGTATGATCATTAGTAATGCCTGAAAAGAAATTTGTGCGAGATCGTCCGTATTTGCTTGGTTTCCGCACAAAACCAATACGCGGAAAGTATAAAATTCCACATTCAGTATCCCCAACCTAACACATAACAATTTCCCTCTTCTTACCGCTTAAGTGACATATTGATTTTACTGCTTTAGGCTTTTGACATATTATTTTTAGAGACGTTCAATATAGTAATAATTATAAATTGGAAACTTACCACTGCAATTTCACCTAAATTGTACTGTTAATTATTGTTTTTAAATATTTTCAAAAAGGGGGACAAAACCAACTGTGGTAACTTTCGAGGAATATAACTTTTGTTGACGTCGTACAAAATTTTGTCCAATATTCTTTTGAGAAGATTAACTCCGTACGTAGATGAAATTATTGGGGATCATCAGTGCGGTTTTCGGCGTAATAGATCGACTATTGATCAGATTTTTTGTATTCGACAGATAATTGAGAAAAAATGGGAGTATAAAGGTACAGTACATCAGTTATTCATAGATTTCAAAAAGGCATATGACTCGGTTAAGAGGGAAGTATTATATGATATTCTTATTGAATTTGGTATTCCCAAGAAACTAGTTCGATTAATTAAAATGTGTCTCAGTGAAACATACAGCAGAGTCCGTATAGGTCAGTTTCTATCTGATGCTTTTCCAATTCACTGCGGGCTAAAGCAGGGAGATGCACTATCACCTTTACTTTTTAACTTCGCGCTTGAATATGCCATTAGGAAAGTTCAGGATAACAGGCAGGGTTTGGAATTGAACGGGTTACATCAGCTTCTTGTCTATGCGGATGACGTGAATATGTTAGGAGAAAATACACAAACGATTAGGGAAAACACGGAAATTTTACTTGAAGCAAGTAGAGCGATCGGTTTGGAAGTAAATCCCGAAAAGACAAAGTATATGATTATGTCTCGTGACCAGAATATTGTACGAAATGGAAATATAAAAATTGGAGATTTGTCCTTCGAAGAGGTGGAAAAATTCAAATATCTTGGAGCAACAGTAACAAATATAAATGACACTCGGGAGGAAATTAAACGCAGAATAAATATGGGAAATGCGTGTTATTATTCGGTTGAGAAGCTCTTATCATCCAGTCTGCTGTCCAAAAATCTGAAAGTTAGAATTTATAAAACAGTTATATAACCGGTTCTTCTGTATGGTTGTGAAACTTGGACTCTCACTCTGAGAGAGGAACATAGGTTCAGGGTGTTTGAGAATAAGGTGCTAAGGAAAATATTTGGGGCTAAGCGGGATGAAGTTACAGGAGAATGGAGAAAGTTACACAACACAGAACTGCATGCATTGTATTCTTCACCTGACATAATTAGGAACATTAAATCCAGACGTTTGAGATGGGCAGGGCATGTAGCACGTATGGGCGAATCCAGAAATGCATATAGAGTGTTAGTTGGGAGACCGGAGGGAAAAAGACCTTTAGGGAGGCCGAGACGTAGATGGGAGGATAATATTAAAAAGGATTTGAGGGAGGTGGGATATGATGATAGAGACTGGATTAATCTTGCACAGGATAGGGACCGCTGGCGGGCTTATGTGAGGGCGGCAATGAACCTTCGGGTTCCTTAAAAGCCATTTGTAAGTAAGTAAGTAAGTAAAAATTTTCAAAAATTAACTAACTCTACAACTCCACTAAAGTTACTGCACTCGTGATGCAAGTAACATTAAGGGAGCGTGAAAAAATCAACAAGATTCCAGACTCATAATGGCGGCATTTATACTGTTCTCCAACCAGGAGATCAACCGTGAAAGAATGTGCTTACTATTGCGACATGTATTGGAGCGAAGTAGATATATAATATTATCGTTATAACGGCTGTTTGAAAACCATGCGCTCTCCTGCATTTGTTATTTCCTGTAGGGAGACATTAAAAGACCAGGAGATTAACAGTGATCTAATTTTGTAACTAGGGTAGTATAAACATGTGTGTATCAATGTTATTATTTGTGCTGTGACACCGAGCCAATAGAGATATGAGTACCCACGTGTGTGATCTTATGACATCTTGCGACATCAACATTCATTCACAGCATTACTCCCTTTCGTCTCAGCCGGCAGAGACTTTCTCGTGGTTGGAGCACAGTAGACTGGGGGAAAAAAAGACAGACGTTTATCACGGCCTGCTGGAGTATAGTAAACACTGAAAACATTTTAAAGCAACAATGTTGAAGATAGATATTTTTATTTTGCAAATTTGCCGTCATTGAACAGAAACCAAGATGGAGATTTCATTGCAACTAATTAGAAATTCCTCTTTCAGGTATGTAATAAACCAGACGTGGGCATCAGTAGTACATGTCGAAGGGAGTCGAACGCAAGGACCTGATCTCCCTCCCTCCACACCCCTAGCTGGGGTACCTGTCCGACCGGTTGAAGTACTATACTGGCAGTCAGCGGCGGATTTCACTAAAAAAAATGTCGCTCTCTAAGGAAGCTCCTGAAGTAAAAAAAGTCCAAAAATATTATTTCCAAAAAGAATGGGGAAATGAATTCTTTTGTTGCGAAGAAGGGGAAAGCGTTAGGTGCTTATTATGCTACAAAATGTTACTAGCACGTTGAGCGACATTGTGAAAAGACTCGTTTTAATGGAACAAATTTGTTTTATTTTATTTTTTATAATAATATTAGTCCACACCTGTGGAGTAACGGTTAGCGCGTCTGGCCGCGAAACCCCAAGTGCAAGTGCACAAATATGGCTGGTTTAGATGTATATAAGCTTAAACAACTTTGCAAAGTAAAATATTCACATCTTCGGAGTTTTGTTATGAAAATTGCTTCTATGTTTGGCTCAACCTTTATTTGTGAACAGTTTCTTTCTCAGTTGGCCATTGTAAAATCCAAATCAAGATCACGCATTTCAGACGAAAATTTATTCTATCAGCTCACAATTGCAATGTCTGACATAACTCCAAATTTTGAAACACTTGCTGATTTACGTGACGAAGAAGAAAACGAATCATTTCTTTTAAGGACATTAGTCAATTGACGTAAATTGACAAAAACAACAAAGAACTACAGTAAGAAGGTTAAAAAATAGCCTAATTGTTGCTTTTCTGTTTCTTGGTAATGTGCTTGATATTTTGTTAAGAATCCATTTTTCCTTAGTTTCTTAATTTTATTTTCAAAGGAAGCAAATTAGTGACTGATGCCCTTTCAAAACAAATAGGTTCAGATTATGGCATTACTTTTTAACTGTTGTGGAATTGTACGTTTTATATCATTTTATAAGGTTTTTGCAGTAATTGTTTAAATTAGAAATAAAGTTATGTTTCAGCTTTTTGTGAAATAGTTTGTATTTGTTTTGGAAAATATGTTTTCTTTCATTGTTATTATTCATAAAAATAACATTTGTAGAAAACTGTGTATCTTTTTGTCCTGCTTAATTACTTTTCAGGTTTCAATACTTCACGCGATCCACCGCTGAGTATTACGTTAACAGGTGATGCGTGTTGCAGCAATCAGAGTAGTACGGCGCATCTCTTTAAATGCCCACGTCTGTAATAAACGATCTTCGCACAAAATAATGTACGATACACGAGAGGTATTTTTTCTTTCAATTCTAGGAAATTAAAAAAGCTCAACTACGTTTCGCTTTTTCAAACTTTTCCTCGAACATGAAATCTTCAACATACCGCTCTTGTAACGCATATTACTATTGTAAGTTTGGGTTTACTTTCGTCAACATGCGGTAACGAAGACGAACCCATCGACAGGAGAATTGTGTACCGAAGATGAGGCACCGGAGCCACGAGCTCGCCGGCTGAATTGACTGCGCCTACAAAATAAACACAACAGACTTCCTGTGCAAGAATAAATGGGATCGAATGAATATGGGTCTCACACAACCCATTGTTACAGTCTTAATTCTTAAAGAACAATTCATCGTCTACAACGAGTCGGGTCGATGCTGTACCCCTTATTTTTATTATTTCCACAAAACAAAGAGATGGACGTGGGCCCATTGATTGCAATCCCGCACCCGTTGTTTAGACCGCGGGATGTCGTCTCCGGGAATCGGGAGGAATTTAATTAGGGCGAGAATTGTGCAGAGGGGTGGTGCGGGTCAACATTATTCTCGAGATCTCCAATCGGGGCGGAGGGGGTGCGCTGCTGGCTAGGACCTTTTTTAATGCAAATCGCTGCATCCTTTTGTTGTGGGTGTTGGAGATGGTAGGAGGAGTGTTATATTGGACGATAGATTGGGAGCTCGGAGGAAAGAGAGGATCGAAATGAACGAGAGGGGAGGATTAGGAGCGCCGAGTATGGAGGAATGGGCAATTGTGTTAAATTGTGGTTAATTCTCAAGGGAACTGCGAGTATTCAATAAATGAAGGTGTAATATGCTCAAAAGATACAAATGAATCAGTATTTATGAAATTCCGTCATTACTTAAGCCTTGGTTTTTCTGAAGCGACGCATGCGACGTGCGAGGTGTGAGGCCCTCCTCTCACAAATCCGGACTACACGAGAGATAGTGAGTGGTTTCTACAGGGACATCATTTTATTTTTACTTCAATTTTCATTGTACCTGAGTTTCGGAATGTACTTCACTCCCACCTCTTCTACTAGTGAACATCCAACCGTTCACGACACAGAGCCGAGGGCGCATAAGCAGTACTGACTTAGTGAGTATAGTACGTTCCAGAAATATGTTCGCGTTTTCCAGTAACGAAAGAGCTTTTAATATTGAATCATTTTCTCGCACAGGTGCTGTCGTCCGTTTGCCTATGTTCCATCCCGGTTTCCCCCACCCGCATCTGCTCGCCCCTCTGTAAAGGTTAGTGGCTGGGCTGTCTTTGCTCTTTTCTGAAAACATTAATTCCTGTTAGAAATAGGGCGTCTACGTAATATTATAAAACTGTTTAAAATAACTTAAATAAAAGGGCCTCGTTAAGTAATTAACTGTCACGTGACTTTCCCCCTTTCTACGACCCTGCGACAAAACCACTTGGACGGACAGTAGATAGCATGTCTGAGTAATTTTATCTTTTCGAATAAGTGAAGACTGAATTTACAGTACGTAAGGTACTCTTTTATAGAGTAGGTACAGAATTATTTCAACATGAGTTACTGGTACGAAGGACGAAACTGGTAATTGGAATTAGGTATAATAGTCTATAGTGCGATAATATGCACATTAGAACTGAAACCTGTATCGAAATGAACGACCACCATTTTCAAAAATGTGTTTAAATATTCATATTGTGATTATTTGTCAATTTAAGTTCATTCTCTATATTGTACGCTAATGTGCTGTAACAGTACAATATACAGTGCATAATTAATACGTCCGAATGGATAGCTCAATTTGTGTGTAAAAACATTAAGTGTTAATACAGTACTGTATTTTGCTTAAACAAAAACCTAATGAAAATTATCAAACTCAAAATTGCGATATTTCCTAGTTTACATAAATGGATGAACTACTTTTCATCCCTCCTATACCTAGTAAAGTGATTTGTATTTTACGCCAGTATCATCGAACTCCAGTCGTGGAAGGGGTAGCAAACGGTGTTTCCTGTTTCAATCGTTAATAGAAATGTATAGCCAGGTTAATATTAAAAATGGTAGTAAATAAAAATGATGTCCCTGTACAACTGCGAGGTACGCAGACCCCGCGCCACGCATTTGTACAGGGACATCATTTTATCTTTAATAACATTTCTAATATTAACCTGTCTATACCTTTGGATTAACGGTTGAAAACCGGAAACACCATCTGCTACCCCTTTCCACGACTGGAGTTCGATAATACTGGCGTAAAATACAAACAAATCACTTTACTAGGTAAGGGAGGGAAGAAAAGTAGTTCATCCATTTACATTAAGTAGGAAATATCGCGATTTTGAGTTTGATAATTTTCATTAGTTTTTTCTTTAATCAAAATAAGTACAGTACTGTATTAACAATAAGTATTTTTACTGATGAACTAAGCTATCCACTCGGACGTATTCATTATGCAGTGTAAATTATAGCGGAGACTGTTGTACCTTTAGCATAGTGTACCTTTCAACATTTTTTGTTTTTTAATTTTTGCTACTACCTAGAGGACTCAAACTGAAGTAGATTGTAGGGAAAGCCGCTAAGTAGTGTGGTCGTAGTTTCAGTTTGATTTATTACAAACTGTGAGTTCCGTAGAAAAAAAGAAGTTTTTTAGTACTAAAAGTAAACAATTCGTTCATTGATGTATGTTTTCTAACACAAAACCAGATTGCATTTGTTAATATCTTTCAAGTACGGTGTGTTCCCTATCATCTGGTGAGTAATAAAATATTTTAATTTCCATGATTTATTTGACTCTCTAGTTTTCGGAGCCATATTTGTTTAAACGTGCACCTTCTTGTACCTTTGAACACGAAACATCTTGTACCATGGAACATGTTCCAAATAACACGATACTATCGGTTTTTGTTTTTCTTTTATTTTAAGATCATGTCACGAAGTAAGTTCGGAATTAAAGAGGTCCCCAATTGGTTCGGATGTCTTGAAGAAAGCTGTTGAAGGAGTTATTCATCCTCCAGGAAATAAAATCTCAATCAGAGAAGCCTGCTCTGGTTTATGATTGCAAATACATTTTAAATATGATTGTCAGTTTTTACAGCTATATTCCCACCTATATTCCATGTGTTCCAACTTACAAGAATGTATGTTCCAAGGTACATGATCCTGTTGTACCTTTGAACACATTACATATCTCTTCATTTTATTTTTTCCATCCTTAATAGATCTGTAAAACAGGAAAATACACACAGGAAGTTGTAAAGGAATCTTCAGTAATTATTTCAAGCATTTTTATTTAAAAATTTCATTTCCCAAAATTAAAAAAAAAAATGTGAAAAGTTTTTAAAGTTACAACAGTCTCCCCTACTGTCTACAGCACAATAGCGTACAATATAGAGAATGAAGTTGAATTCAAAAATAATCATAATATGGATATTTAAATACAATTTTGAAAATGGTGGCCGTTCATTTCGATACAGGCTTCAGTTCTTTTGTGCACATTATCGCACTATAGACTACTGTACCTAATTCCAATTACCAGTTTCGTCCTTCGTACCAGTAACTCATGTTGAAATAATTCTGTACCTATACTATAAAAGAGTACCTTACGTACTGTAAAGTCAATCTTCACTTCTGCCCGATCCGAAAAGATAAAATTACTCAGACATGCTATCTACTGTCCGTCCAAGTGGTATTGTAGCAGGGTCGTAGAAAGGAGGAAAATCACGTGACACTTAATTACTTAACGAGGTCCTTTTATTTAAGTTATTTTAAACAGTTTTATAATATTACGTAGACGTCCTATTTCGAACAGGAATTAATGTTTTCAGAAAAGAGCAAAGACAGCCCAGCCACTAACCTTTACAGAGGGGCGAGCAGAAGCGGGTGGGGGAAACCGGGATGGAACATAGGCAAACGGACGACAGCACCTGTGCGAGAATATGATTCAATATTAAAAGCTCTTTCGTCACTGGAAAACGCGAACATATTTCTGGAACGTACTATACTCACAAACTCAGTACTGTTTGTGTTTACTACGACCCTAAGGCGACTTTGACTGTATACGCTTGTTTCTGTGTGGAGAACGGTTCGAAGTTTACTAGTAGAGGGGGTGGGAGTGAAGTACATTCACAAACTCAGGTACAATAAAAATTGAAGTAAAAATAAAATGATGTCCCTGTAGAAGCCACTCACTATCTCTCGTGTAGTCCGGATTTGTACGCGGCGAGTCTCGCACCTCGCATGCGTCGGTTCAGAAAAACCAAGGATTTACCTCTTATCAACCCATAGACGCGTGCAGCACCAAGAAATGTCGCTGGGAATGGGAGGCTGAAATAGGAGTTCAGACTGCAATTTGTATTTTAATTAAATACACAAGACATAATATATAACGAATACAAAATACATTCTTCATGAAGGAGACATCACAAAGCAGTAACAGCTGCCCAGAACTGTCTGAGTCCCCGACACTTCAGGTCTGCAAGGAACGGCAACACGCCTACGTCCGGCCCTGCCCAGTTCCGCCGCCCGTTAGCCGTGTTGTGTTTAAAATTTCAAGTGTTTTTCAGGTTCGGGTTACTAGAAGAAATAAATACTTTTACGAACCATTTTCTCGAGCCGTGGCACTAGTTTTTCTTCTTGGTCTTGTAAGTTTGGAAATTAACTAGGATTAACATTTAAAAACTTGATTTTATGTCTCTTCATAGTACCTTCCTTATTATTCAAAATTTTATATGATGAAGGATGGACAGAAGAGAGAAAAATCTCTCCAGCACCGCGACTCGAACCCGGGTTTTCAGCTCTACGTGTTGACGCTTTATCCACTAAGCCACACCGGATACCAGTTCCGATGCCGGATCGAATTCCCTCAGTCGGATACCGTCGTATCCCGCCACTTAGTCACTCGTAATGAGTGCACCTCTGTACATAGTGCGTTGGACATAGTACCACTCTCACATATTCTGTGACACAGTACATGAGGGTAGGCCACCAAAGGGAAAACTGAGAGGTAGGACTTAAAAACTGAAGGGATTCGATCCGGCATCGGATTTCAGCGATAATTTACTATTTGATTAACTTCTTATTCTCAGAACATGAATTTTACGAGCAATAGAAAAGTACTAGGAGTAAATTTGAATGAGGAACGAAAAAAAGTTTTATTTCCAGGCAGGATTCCAACCACGAAAATCTTAGTTACCACTCTATCGTGTTCTAGAGTGAGGAAGGCTCTGAAATCAGCTACAAGGGTCGGTCAGGTTTTTTTGCCACTAGTATTCATACTTGCCATGATACTATATACTTAAAAAGGATGTAATTTCCTATCAAGTGTTTTGCTATTCCGAAACGGATTTTTCTCCGGAATTTTTAAGGGCTGTTTTGAAACATAAATAGGCTGACACGCGGTGATATGCGGTCAATAGAGTGCTGCATTGGACTTGAATCGCTCACTTGAACCCGGTCGAGTGTCGTACCCTCGAGTGAGATACGATCGGTCGCGATACGCTCGTAATATATAGACGCACAGTACAAGGTCATCTCACCGACATGTCTTATCTTGTATGGAAGGCGACAGTTAAGATACACATATGTTTTGCTGACACGGTAAAAATAAGGCTGTATTTTCTGCGTTTATGACAAAAGTTTAATGGAACAGTCAATGCAACGTAGCAAAACAGGAACATGAAGTTATAAATAAAATAGAATGAAGAACTTCAATATACAGTTATTATTGCTAATTAATATTTATTCAATATTTGATTTACCACATATATAAAATGATAGGTCCATACATAGTGCTCCGCCTATATACTGCGAGAATGTAGAAACGTTTTACAAAATATTATTGATATAGCAGTAGATTAATAACTATATTAGTACAGAGATAACGTCACAGAAAATATAATTAGAGATTATTAATATTATTATTATTATTATTATTATTATTATTATTATTATTAGAAAACTTGATACAGTTCTTGCATTATCGTGATTCTGTTCTCCGTTTATAAAATCTGTGTGATGTATCATGTCTCACTGTGAAAAGAGAGAGAAAGTAGATATGTCTTACTTCGTCTGTGCTGTTATGGTGATGGGGGAGTGGAGCGATGCCGTCCGTCCATCCAGTGTCGGAAGGGACTAGTTGATACATTCTGTAGCGCAAAATAAAATTACAAAATATCTCTCTTCGTACTGTGTAGTTCCGTCACTGAGCTTGTCTTTCAAGAAACTGAGTTCCGGTAGCCTGTACAATAAGATTTTAAAAGGAATCCTGAAAATTTACAACCCTCCTATAATCTCCACCCTCATTTGCAGAGACTTGGTTTTATTGCTACTCAGACAAGATAAACCTTACTAGGTATAATAATTACATTTACATCCAATAACATCTATCAGATGGTCCACACCTGTGGAGTAACGTTCAGCGCGCCTGGCTGCGAAACCAGGTGGCCCGGTTTCGAATCCCGCTAGAGACAAGTTATCTGGTTGAGGTTTTTCCGAGATTTTCCCTCAACCCAATACGAGCAAATGCTGGGTAACTTTCGGTGCTGGACCCCGGAGTCATTTCACCGGCATTATCACCTTCATTTCAATCAGACGCTAAATGACCTGAAATGTTGATACAGCGTCGCAAAATAACCCATTAAAGTAAATCTATCAGATGTGGCAAAAACAAAATCACTCCTGTGTTGAAAAAAAAAAAAACATTTACCTACAACATTTATATTACATTTTAAAGGAAGTTTTGTAGCTGTACTATGGAGAGGTTAGTTAAACACTGCAAAGTTTTGAAATGATAAACATCTATGATGTTACTACACAGTTCATCACTGTAACAAGAACGAATGTCTAACGCTCGGCTTATACCGTTCGAGGATTTATCGCTCGTGACAATTTTACCCATCATGCATGTGCGCTACCTATCGGATTATGCTATGAACTACTTGGCGCTCGAGCGAAAACGTCCGATGCAGACCTCTGGCGGTCACCATGATAGCGACTTTCCTCATGAGGAGCACAAAGCAAGCAATTCTCGCGTGCGAACGTTATCGAGCGTTTGCCTTCTCTGAACATATTCAAATGTGAAACAGTAATAATGAAACAAAAACAAATGCATTACAAATTCATTTCGAAATAAAAACCTAATAACAAGCCCGAAGTCCCCTTCAAACTGACCTTGATGAGCAGTAATAAAAGACAGGAGTCGGGGACGAAGCAATTCTCTCTGACTGCACTACTACGGGGAATGTTTTAATTTGAGAAATAACGTAAATGTGTAGAAATGCTTTTAGAGCCCAATCCAAATTCACGACGCGAGAAAAGTATCGCTATTCGACAAGGCGACTTGCAGGCTAATCGTCTGGAACCTACAGCCAACAAGAGTGCAGTTTACTACTGATGGCTTGTGCACAATGAATATTGCTATGTTACTGCGATTGCCCATTGTGCTCTAATTTCTTTGGCTGCGTCCTCCCCCCGAGTCCGCACCTAACATCTCAAACGTTTGGGTTGGAGCCAACTTGCAAGTTTATTACCACTCGCCCTACAGGGTCTGTTACGAGTCCATTCATACGCCCAGGTGGCTTCAGGTCCCATAAACACTGCGGTCGACTTCTACAGTGTATCATTGCCTCTTCTTCAATTGAATCGTGTGTCAATGGTTCTGTTTCAGCAGACAAGGTGGTTACATGTGTTCGTAAAATGGGGTAACTTTGCACCATTTTCTAGTTAAAAATTCGTTTTCAGTTTGTATGTAGTCTTTAAATGTCTAATTTTGAGATGGGCATTTATTTTATACGTTCCAGGGCAGTGATGTCAAAGCAAGCGCATTTTTCTGACCTTGACGTCGTGCGCGGGCAGCAAGCGCTAAGTATGGAAAGAGGAAGGGTTGTATATATGAATAAGCAACCTGTTGGATTAAGAAAACAGTGGTGCACAAACTTCAAACGGAACGTGAAATTTTATGTCGTTATTTTTATATGGCTTCTTTCTGTTTGATATTATCTATATTGTCTGTAAAACAAAAGTACTACTACCAATTTTTTAATATTGCAGTTGTGTTTTAAATCTTAATAACATAATAAAGAGTTAAGAAGGAATATTCACATCAATTCCATAGTAGTACAACTATACTGTACTAAATGGATGAAACACATCTTTCATAAATAAAGTGATATGCCCCCCCCCCCAAAAAGACATGATAAGTTGGAATTGATATTGGTGGTACATTTAGCCTTATAAAAGTAATCAATAAACTAATCAAAACAATATTACAATACAAAGCAAAGTTACCTAGGTACTGTATCTGCTTTAAGTGTAACTAATATTACATAACAAAACACTTATCGCATTATGCTTTTAAGGTGATATTTGTGAGCATCTTCCTATCATCAGAATATTAAATTATTTTCTCGAAATCTGCTGAAGCTATAGAGCAGACATTTTTACGATACATGGACACGTACCTTTTGCTTCCTGTAACAGTAGTTGCTTTGTTAATTCATTTCCTTACAAACAATTTCCATGCGAATATTTTCAAAATTTTCAGTACACTATCGTCAGTAATACGTATATACGGTATATTAGATTTACGAAAACATCTGTAAGGCTACTAAATAAATAGGCCTATACCTGAAAATTTCCCCTTTCTATACGAAAAGTTGACAAAATATTTCTTTTGAATAAAAAAAATCAAACTTGTGAAAAATGAGCATTAAAATTAAAACTTACATTCTTATAATGCACTTATATTTCTCAGACAAATCTAAAACTTAACATGGATACAGTTTTATTAAGTTCTCTTCCCTTTATCTATTGAATCAGTGCTGGCCATCCCTGAATATAGCTCGACCAAGCGGCATATACCACCTCTTTCGTCTGTCTCTTTCCTTTCCGCTGTAAAGCGCTCAGTCTCTCCTGGGCTTTAAAGCGCGCGCTTGCTCCTGTGGGCATCAATTGACTTGTCTGATGTAGTCTTTAAATATCTAATTTTAAGATGGGCATTTATTTTATACCTTCTAGGGATATGCGGGAATGTATTTAGCCAGTCATATCTTCGAATATAAATGTCTTTTGAAATTTATAATGTGCCAAAAATTGATGCAAAGTTACCCACAGTTGGGGGTAACTTTGCACCGCCAGAGTTTTAAGAGGGGCGGTGCAAAGTTTGCCACTGCTGGTGTTACAAGGCAACATACACGTGTTAAACAATGAAAATATAATGTATGAGAAAAAGAGAAAATGGAAACACAGATTCATAAAAAGCTATAAATAGTAAGACGGACAAAACTTTGTGAAAAACTACACAAAATTTCAATATAAGTGATCGATCACATTCTTCTAAAATGTTGTTTCAAGAATATTTTCAGCTCTTTCGAATGACAATTCGAGATAACAGCACGTGAATAACTGTAAAAAATTATACGTATAATTTTGTGTCAAGTTCTGGAATGAGATATAAGCAAGCCCTGTCTTGATAGTTTCTTGGGTGGATTTACTCTCCCAATTACATCCTCCCATTCATATTCCATAATATCCTCCCTTTCGGTTCACTTGCAGGATTTAAATAGTTTTGTCACTGCCTTGATGACAGCACTGTTTGTTTTTATTCCCTGTTACCTGTCCATGACGAACTAAATGCTGCCATCTTTTGGAGCACGTCATTTGGAAAATTGTCCCTCACTGATAAGCCTAGTAACCACATATGTTGTGAATTTTTACCTTCAGAGAAAATAGCGCGAAAGTGAACATTAGAGTAGAAAGATTTAAATTTTCACAAACAAACAAAAAAAAAAAATGTATAAAATTTGTTTTGAACATTCACAATAAAGTCAGTCGTTTCAGTTTTCAACAACGCCACCAGAGTGCTGCATTGGAGTTAGCCTAAATCGCTCGCTTGAACTCGGTCGAATGTCGCACGCTCGAGTGAGATAAGATCGGTCGTGATACGCTCGTAATAAATAGAAGCACAGTACAAGGTCATCTCACCGACATGTCTTATCTTGTATGGAAGGCGACAGATAAGATACAAATATGTTTTTCTCACACGGTAAAAATAAGCCTTTGTTCTCTGCGTTTATGAAAAACGTCTAATGGAACGTACCAAAACAGTAACATGAAGTTATAAATAAAATAGTATAAAAACTTCGATATACAGTTATTATTCCTAATTAATAATTATCCAATATTTGATTTACCACATATATAATATGATAGGTCCGTACATAGTGTTATCGCCTATATACTGCGACAATGTAGAAACGTTTTACAAAATAATATTATATAGCAGTAGATTAATAACAATATTAGTACAGAGATAACGTCACAGAAAATAAAATAAAACCAATAATCATGCTGCACTACTGTTACAGACGCAAAGATTGATACACTAATTATTAGAGATTATTATTATTATTATTACTATTATTATTATTATTAGGCTATTATTGTTATTATTACTAGAAAACTTGATACATTTCTTGCATTATCGTGATTGTGTTCTCCGTTTATAATAATTACATTTACATCCAATAACATCTATCAGATATGGCAAAAACAAAATCACTCCTGTGTGGGGGGGGGAAAAAACATTTACCTACAACATTTACATTACATTTTAAAGCAAGTTTTGTAGTTGTACTATGGAGAGATTAGTTTACACTGTAAAGTTTTGAAATGATAAACATCTATGATGTTACTACACAGTTCATCACTGTAACAAGAACGAATGTCTAACGCTCGGCTTATACCGTTCGAGGATTTATCGCTCGCGACAATTTTACCCATCATGCATGTGCGCTACCTATCGGATTATGCTATGAACTACCTGGCGCTCGAGCGAAAATGTCGATGCAGACCTCTGAGTGCCACCAACGTATGAAACAAAAGTGAACGGTTTCAGAGATGTGGTATTTTTATTTTTATGCAATAGTGCAGAATGAGAAGGAAAATTAGTTTGGCGGATAAAAAGAATCACGTAATTAAAAGCATTTCCAATTAGAATTTTTCAATAAATTATGTACCAAATAACGCAAAAAACTAAGGAAAGTTTTAAAGTAATATTGCGGTAAAAATTCTATAATAAAGTTGAAGTAGATACAGTTTACAAGACTCCCGACTCCACTCAAATTGCTTTTGATTCCAACTCCAAAAGCGCTACTGAAACTATGGTGTGGGTGATCCTTTCATTAAGATAGTTAATTACGAATTCGAGAATGTTGCAGAAATGCATGTAGCTGTAAATAAACCTTCAGAACTGAAGATGACTACGATCAGACACTTCGAAATGTAGGCCTAGTAACTTAATTAAGAAAGTAATTCCGAACTGTCTCAGTAATAGGAAAACAACACACAAACTTCCAATAAGTAATATCCCGTAAATTCCCATTTCCTAGCAGACAAACACACTAAAAAAATACCAATTATTAGGAAATCGGAGGTAACCTCTGTGCAGTGAAGAGGCAACTTTAAATCGAGTGCAAACTTCTCTCGCGGAACAAAACAAATTTCTAAGAAAACAATGCGAACACATCCAGAGAATCAAATCAAATATAAAAGCCTGATTTAAATCCCTTGTTTGTGTACAGAAAAAACTGATATTGTTTTTCAGTCTCACCTAAGCCTTCGGATTTGTACTATAAAGACGACGTACAGTACCGGAAAAAACTAATGGGCCGCTTGAATATTCAAGTCCCACATACAAAACACTTCGCATGCTCAGAGACATTGAACACAGAAACCAGAGGTCTGCATCGGACGTTTTCGCTCGAGCGCCATGTAGTTCATAACATAATCGGATAGGTAGCGCACATGCATGATGGGTAAAATTGTCACGAGCGATAAATCCTCGAAAGGTATAAGTCGAGCGTTAAACATTCGTTCTTGTTACAGTGACGAACTATGTAGTAACATAATAGATGTTCATCATTTCAAAAACTTGCAGCGTTTAACTAGCCTCTCCATAGTAAAACAACGAAACTTGCTTTAAAATGTAATATAAATGTTGTAGGTAGTTCCCCCCCCCCCACAGGAGCGATTTTGTTTTTGGCACATCTGATAGATGTTATTGGATGTAAAATGTAATTATTATAAACGGAGAACACAATCACGATAATGCAAGAACTGTATCAAGTTTTCTAGTAATAATAATAATAGGCTGCTAATAATAATAATAATAATAATAATAATAATAATAATAACAATAATAATCTCTAATAATTAGTGTATCAATCTTTGCGTCTGTAACAGTTGTGCAGCATGATTATTCGTTTTATTATATTTTCTGTGACGTTATCTCTGTACTAATATTGTTATTAATCTACTGCTATATCAATAATATTTTGTAAAACGTTTCTACATTGTCGCAGTATATAGGCGGAACACTATGTATGGACCTATCATATTATATATGTGGTAAATGAAATATTGAATAATTATTAATTAGCTATAATAACTGTATATCGAAGTTTTTCACACTATTTTATTTATAACTTCATGTTCCTGTTTTGGTACGTTCCATTGAGTGTTCCATTAAACGTTTGTCATAAACGCAGAAAATAAAGCCTTATTTTTACCGTATGAGCAAAACATATGTGTATCTTATCTGTCGCCTTTCATACAAGATAAGACGTGTCTGTGAGATGACCTTGTACTGTGCTTCTATATATTACGAGCGTATCACGACCGATAGTATCTCACTCGAGGGCGCGACACTCGACCGAGTTCAAGCGAGCGATTTAACTCCTATGCAGCCCTCTGACAGATACACAAGCTATTCCTAACAGAGTTATTGAAATTCGTTCTATTTCGAGTGTTGTTGTAGCCGTTCTGAAACGTACTTGAAAAAATGCGAGGATAGTAGATTTGCTGTAAATAATAGATGGATATGTACGGGACTAAATCATGCAGTAAAAACGAAATTTGGACATTCGTGAGGGTATTTACACACCGCGAAAAAGTTGAGCCTTCGGTCTGGTAGTTCTGATGGCTCAGATATCTGTGTATCATGTGCAGAGGAGTGGGTTGGAGTCTCGTCCCAAGTTATTTATTTTCTGAATTGGCCCTAACGTTAAAATATTGTACTCGCCAAACTTAGACGACCCCAGCTCAAAGGAAAGAAGTCAAAGAAGTCACATCAACATGCTCTCGATGTTTATGTTATGCAGTTGGCCGTGTCCGATAACTGAATTTCTTTATAACAGCGTTGTCAAACATAGACGGCCTCAGCCCGAGTAGAGAGGTCAACTTATCTTGCCTCGAGAGATAACTACTAAATTCTCTGTAAAAAAAAAAACATCGTACTTGACTCAGCCCAGCGGCTGGGCTAATTCAGAGTCATAATGTGACAACGCTGCATAACTAACAGGCATGCACCGTATGATTTATTGTGTTTTGGATATGGCATGAGTCAGCAGAGTGAGTGAGGTCGTCTAAGCTTGGCGAGAACAATATACATAGGTTTACAGAGTCTCAATAATAATATTTTAAGTCGGTTTAACAAAAAGTAAAAGAATTACTGCCCAAATTCTTTCGGTTAATATTATTACCAGGGAAAGGATTTATATGTAAATACATATTTACTTATAAAGCTAATATAATTTATATTTTGCATTATCTTTATGTTTCACAATGTGTAGGGTTGAAAAATCCTACTTTTATTTTCCATATTTTTCCATATTTTAGAGTTTAGTACATATTTTCGTTAATTTCCATATATTTTCCATATTTCATATAAAACAGTCCATATTATATTAGGTTTAACAATAAAACAAAACAAAATTCCATTAACTTTTAAAAATACATTTCAACAATAGAGATTTAAACACATGTTCAGTAATCCCTTTAACATCAGAGTTATTTGAAAATTAGCAGTCCTATCAACAATGGGAAAGTAAGTTACAAAACTGTATTAATTTAATTTAAAATTTTTAACAGACTTCAGTTGTGCAGCTCAACAGTTAAATGCCAGTCAGAGTACACATAGGTTCAGTTTTGTAAATCATACTATAAAGACGGTAAATATGCCAAAAGTACGTCATTCAGTCAATTTAAAATCAAAACTAACAAGTTACATTTCAGAATTTAAAGAAGATGGTTTATCAACTGACAATAAAATATTATTTTGTAATTTGTGTCAGTGTGCAGTATCATCTACACAAAAGTTCCTGGTACAACAACACATTACAACTAGTAAACATCAGGCCAACAAACAACTAAATTCCAAGCAGAGACAATTGTTTTTAACACAACCAACAACATCGAATGTAAGATCTGAGTTTAACATCGACCTGTGCCGTTCTCTCATCTCTGCTGATATTCCTCTCTACAAACTAAAGAATAAGGTCTTCAGGGAATTCCTTGAAAAATATACTCAACATACAATCCCGGATGAGTCAACACTTAGGAAGACGTATGCTCCATCCATCTACGATGAGACAATACAGAAGATAAGAGATGAAATTAAAGATAGTTCAATTTGGGTTTCCATTGATGAGACTCCCGACAAAGAAGGTAGACTTGTTGGTAATGTAGTTATCGGTTTGTTAAGTGAACAATATTCTGAACGAATTCTTTTACATTGTGATGTTCTAGAAAAGTGCAATAACAAAACTATAGTTAAACTGTTCAACGAAGCTATGGGTATCCTGTGGCCAAAGGGTATTATGTACGATAATGTGTTATTCTTTATTAGCGATGCTGCCCCTTATATGGTCAAAGCTGGACAAGCATTATCTGTTGTATATCCTAAATTGACTCATTTTACTTGTGTGGCGCATGCATTTCATCGTGTGGCAGAAGTGGTCAGAGACAATTTCCCTAAAGTAGATTTGTTGATTTCATCAGTGAAAAAAGTATTTCTCAAAGCTCCCAGTAGAGTTAACGTGTTGAAAGAAATGTACCCTGAAATTCCATTGCCACCAAAGCCAATTTTAACTAGATGGGGTACATGGCTAGAAGCAGTTGAATATTATGCCGAACATATAGACTCTATTAACAATGTTCTCCTTGCATTGGACTCTGAAGATGCAGTCTCAATTGATACTGCGAAAACAGTTACCTGTGACATAAGTGTGAAGAATGACTTAGCTCACATTCAGCATACATTTTCATGCATCATAAAAACGCTCAAAAGTCTCCAAAATAGGCACCTTTCACTATCTGAAAGTTTTGAAATTATAAATAGTACTGTGGAACAACTGAATCGTGGTAGAGGTAAAGTTGCAGATGCAGTAAGAGCTAAGGTGGACACTGTACTTTCAAAAAACCCTGGATATGAAGAACTACAAAAGGTTGTTGCTGTGATGAGTGGTGAATCAACAGTGAAGATTAACTTGGACTTATCCCCAGCAGACATTGTGAAATTGAATTATGTACCAGTTACTTCTTGTGACGTCGAACGCTCTTTTAGTCAGTATAAATCTATCCTCAGAGACAATAGAAGAAGATTCACTTTTCAGCACTTGAAAGAAATGTTTGTAACCTATTGTTATGGTAACAGACAATAAAAATTGTGTTTTGTTGAAACTACATTGGAAGATAAGGTACGTCCATTATATTTTTTGTTTAGTTTGATTAAAATGTACCAATATTTAACGTACATAGTCATTTTTTTATAATTTTAAGTCCATATTTAATTCCATATTTTGGTAAAAATCCATATTTAATTCCATATTTTGGTAAAAATAACTACATATATATTTACATATTTCATATATTTTTAGTCCATATAAATCCGTTCCCTGATTATTACACTAGACCCGGCCTAAAAATGCAAGCTATTATTTGAGGGGTTCGGGAGTAAAATATGTTTATTTTATTTTATTTTATTTTATTGGGTTATTTTACGACGCTGTATCAACACCTAGTTTATTTAGCGTCTGAATGATATGAAGGTGATAATGCCGGTGATATGAATCCGGGGTCCAGCACCGAAAGTTACCCAGCATGTAAAACATGGTAAGTGATGTTTTAGTGTTTTGCAGTTATTTCTTTAGTTGGTTATTTAACGACGCTGTATCAACTACGGGGTCATATAGCGTCGATGAGATTGGTGATAGCGAGATGAGGTCGAGGATTCGTCATAGATTACCTGACATTCACCTTACGGTTGGGGAAAGCCTCGGAAAGAAACCCAACCAGGTAATCAGCCCAAGCGGGAATCGAACCCGCGCCCGAGTGCAACTCCACATCGGCAGGCAATTGCCTTGAACGACTGAGCCACGCCGGTGGCTTCTTACAGTTATTAGATTGATAAACATTTATAAATGTTATGTTATGTTTTATTTAACGACGCTCGCAATTGCAGAGGTTATATCAGCGTCGCCGGATGTGCCGGAATTTTGTCCCGCAGGAGTTCTTTTACATGCCAGTAAATCTACTGACATGAGCCTGTCGTATTTATGCACACTTAAATGCCATCGACCTGGCCCGGGATCGAACCCGCAACCTAAGGCATAGAAGGCCAGCGCTATACCAACTCGCCAACCAAGTCGACTAAGCATTTATATAGGCAACAGTTCGTATAGTTACCAAAAAAGCAAATCTGCATACTTCTGCCATCTATTGAGATGTTGGAAAAGTAACTACTGCATTAGACGCGAAACGTAGGATGTTATATTATACGCTACATATCTCATTTTTTGCCCAAATTTCAGTTACCATGTTTTACGCCCGAACCCCTCATTTGGAAGATATATAAAGTAGCCTACATTTTACGGTATTTTTTGTCCATCCATGTACAGTTCTATCGATTATAGGATTTTATTGTTACAGATATTTACGAGTGTCTTCTGAAAACAAAATAAAAATAAACCCAATATTACGAGAAAAACAATAAGACATGTGCCCTAAAACGGTATTTTAATGTTATTGTGATGGCAAACTAATATTACTGGCGTTCAGTTATTTTACGTCTATTCGTATTTACTAATAATGCCTCCACTGGGACCAGGCTTCAATTCACTACAAGTTACCTCGCGCTGTTTTAACAATGTCAACTAACACATTTTCCGAGAAAGTTGCAGTACAATTCTGTAGTGCTCGAGAAAAGTGGCACACGTCAAAAATGTTAATTTTACAGGAGAAGGAATAAAACTGTCTTCACACTGGTTTATGTCGATTTGATTTTCTTCTGTATGAATTATTCTGATGGGGAAAACACTTATATCTCTTTTCCCAAGCGAGCAGATGTTCCGTAAGCTGTCAAGAAATTAATAAAATTTTCTTTTTGAAAACTGACTTATGCCACTTTTCCCAAGAATTGCAGAATTCAACCAACTGTTTAGTTAAAACTTCCCTAAGAGTTTGATTACTTTCTGCCCATTTTTAAAACACAATACATAAATTGTCATTAATAATACTTACAATGAAATGTCATCAGTACAGTTCACTCAATCTAGTTTCTTCAGTATGTAGTGAAGAATATGTTTTTTCCTGTCAGAAAAACCACTTTGTCTTCGTGAATCATGTAATAGTTCCCTCCTCGTAATCCGCGCCCCTAAACATCAAAGTAAATATATATCCGAAAGAGGCAAAAAGGTACAGCTGAATTTTCTACTGCTAACCAATGTAACATTACTTGAAGCTCAAACATAATAATAACAACCCATAAGAATTGGGCGGTAATTATTCCACTTTTTGCTAAATGAACTGAATTGTCGATTTCAAGACTGTAAAACTCCATTTTAATGTCATTAAAAAACAGTTCGACGAGGCTCGAACACGCTCCCTTTCACATAAAAAATGATATTAGGGGAGAGATGGGTAGTATTGGACATCGGTTAATATCGGACAGTTTCTTTCATCTACCACCAGATGATAGTGCCTGCATGACATGGTGATGCTTCTGTGATGTCGCATACAGTTACGTAACCACGTAATTCAGGTACTACCATCTGTGGTAGATTAAAGAAACGCATTGTCCGATATTACCCGATGTCCGATACTACCCAACTCTCCCCTAAAAATTCGCTGAAGATTAGTATCCAGATCTTTCTAAAGCAACGATCACTTACGATATAAACGTCGTATATATGGGGCTCCAATACTAACGCATAGTGAGTATAATGGTGTATAATGTCACTCTACATCAAGTAGCCCCACAACTCATGTTATCGGCAACCCAGTCTATTAGCCAAATAAATTGTATGTTACGTCCGCGCGCAGTCAATTCGACGCTGATAGAATAGGGATGGTATCGGTTTTGGTGGGAATGGGAAAGGCGAATGTTGAACTAGTTTGGGTCAGTTTGGGAACGATGTGCACGTTTTGCCGGTAATATAGCCATGTGAAGTCTAACTATTTACCCCTCTATCACTACGTATACTAGTGGATTATAGTGATTTTCTATTTGTCAGGTTGAATTTTGTTTTGCCATTTCTTTGCTTCGAATTTCGGCACTGAAAAATAATATAATTGGCCGTTACATTCTAACAATTATATTGACAGCATTGATTGCCTTTGTGAACGCTGCCAACGTTCATGAACAAAAATAACTAGCTAATGTTATGTGAAATTTGAACGTAATTGAAGGGTTCAGAACCATAGTGGGCCAAACGCCATTTATTAAAAACGGAGCGAACAAGGGTTAAACTTAAGTGAATGCCATATTTTAATGAAGATTGCCATATGATTTACTTTTAATATGTACTTACTTACTTGCTGGCTTTAAGGAACCTGGATGTTCATTGCCGCCCTCACATAAGCCCGCCAATGGTCCCTATTCTGAGCAAGATTAATCCATTCTCTATCATCATATCCCACCTCCCTCAAATTCATTTTAATATTATCATCCCATCTACGTCTCGGCCTGCCTAAAGGTCTTTTTCCCGCCGGCCTTCCAACTAATTCTCTATATGCATTTGTGGATTAGCCCATACGTGCTACATGCCCTGCCCATCTCAAACGTCTGGATTTAATGTTCCTAATTATGTCAGGTGAAGTATACAATGCATGCTGTTATGTGTTGTGTAACTTTCTCCATTCTCCTGTAATTTCATCCCTCTTAGCCCCAAATATTTTCCTAAGCACCTTATTCTCAAACACCCTGAACCTATGTTCCTCTCTCAAAGTGAGAGTCCAAGTTTCACAACCATAAAGAACAACTGGTAATATAAATGTTTTATAAATTCTAACTTTCAGATTTTTGACAGCAGACTGGATGATATAACTTCTCAGCTGAATAATAACAGGCATTTCCATATTTATTCTGTGTTTAATTTCCTTCCGAGTATCATTTATATTTGTTACTGTTGCTCCAAGATATTTGAACTTCTCCACCTCTTCAAAAGATAAATTTCCAATTTTTATAATTATTTTCATTTCGCACAATATTCTCGTCGAGACATAATCATATACTTTGTCTTTTCGGGATTTACTTCCAAACCTATCTCTTTACTTGCTTCCAGTAAAATTTCCGTGTTTTCCCTAATCTTTTGTGTATTTTCTCCTAACATATTCACGTCATGCGCATATGGGAAGTGTCCTTGATTACTTTCCCCAGTCAGTGGCATCTGATGCCACTTCGGCTGAGTTAGGTGCCATCTCCTAAACAGAAGTCACGTCAGCAGTCTGCCAATCAGTTATCAGGTTTCTCGCCCACACACTGCGACAAAGATACTCGCTCTCAACGTTCCCACTACTTATTTCACACTCCAGAAACGGTGGCTTTGGTTGTACCAGACGTCTTGGCAACAAGTGAACCTTGTAACAAACAAAACCACTGCCTACATATTGCGGAATCTCTTAGAGCAAAATTGACAAGTAAATTCCCAGTGCCTATCCTTAGTGATACAAAACTTGGTGGTGAGTATTTGAACAGTGGGCTCAATAGTTCGTCATCTTTTGCTCGCTATAAGAAAAAAAAAAGAGTAAATTCATTGTTACGAACGGAATTTCTTTGGATACAGTAATTTGCGTGCCACCTTTTGATACTGATGGCATTAAACCATAGGACGGTAAAAGCAAAAAGCAATTGTGTACGTACAGGGCCGCATGGTCAAACAAGCACAGAGACAGTAGTTTCAATTCGCCTTCGCGATTACACAGGGCGCATAATGAACAAAAATAGCAAATTCAGCGGAGCAGAAATATGGAGGCATTGTCCAACCCTGCTAATGGAAATTGTGGCTTCTCAACATTCCCACTACTTATTTCACATGCCAGAAACGGTGGCTTTGGTTATACCTGACGTCTTGGCAGCAAATGAACCTTGTAACAAACATAGCCACTGCTTACAGATTGCGGAATCTCTTAGAGCAAAATTGACAAATAAATTCTCAGTGCCTATCCCTAGTGATACAAAACTTTGTGGTGAGTATTTGAACAGTGGGCTCAATAGTTCGTCATCTTTTGCTTGCTATAAGAAAAAAAAAAGGGTAGATTCATTGTTACGAACGGAATTTCCTTGGATACAGTAATTTGCGTGCCACCTTTTGATACTGATGGCATTAAACCATAGGACGGTAAAAGCAAAAAGCAATTGTGTACGTAAAGGGCCGCATGGTCAAACAAGCACAGAGACAGTAGTTTCAATTCGCCTTCGCGATTACACAGGGCGCTTAATGAACAAAAATAGCAAATTCAGCGGAGCAGAAATATGGGAGGCATTGTCCAGCCCTGCTAATGGAAATTGTAGCTTCGAGCCCGATGTTTACATTCCTGACATCAAAGATGCAACAAGAGTTACACTTGCCCAAAACTACGACAACCCCCGTCCCTCCCGCAATCTCGCGCGCTTCAAACGGCCTAGAAACGGAATCCAAGTACAAAAAGACATGAAAGAGGAATTGGAAAGGGAGGGAAAGATCCTACATACAAATGCGCAAATATTTGCACAATGCTAAACTCTAAAAGCTTGCATAATAAAAAATGTCAAAGGCCGTGATGTGATTGGAAATTTTATTTTACTCGCAACGCGTTGATGTGGCTTATCGAGGACTCTTTGTCTACGGACTTTTCATAGCGGTGCCTCACGCTCGTTCCACGCATGTTGTTGATTCGACGCTTTCAAGTCAACGATGTGCAGAAATTCTCGAATGTTGTTCAATCTAGTCTGGATTTTTAGATACTGTTATTTAGTGAACTGTCCGAATACAGGTTTGAAACCTCATAACTAACACCAATAAGGCATCACTCATAGGGCAACTACGTCAGGAGATAATGGGGTAGTGTGGCCAGTTCCTTTCTCCCCCAATGCATACATCGTCGATTAGCTACATATTCCACTAATCAGACTTCAGATCATACAGACAAATGTTTTTCCTCTGATACATATCGTCAAGTAAGATGTACTGCCTGATAACAGATATACGTATCAGCCAGAACCTCAATCAGAGGCTTAGATACTGTGTGCAACATATTTCGACGGGTTCATAAAATTATGCCGAAAGTTCTTTATCACATTTCTTCATAATATTACAGCAATGGACTAATTAATAAAAGGAACTGCTAATTATCTTGTGTCAATATTTCTCCTCAGCTGCAGCATATAGTCATACAGTCTCTTTTTATTCTTAAACGGCTGACTAACGTAATTTATTTTTAATAATTTATGTATATAGAATCAAACGTAAGTAACGTCATTAACATGGGTAGAAAGTCCGTACCAACATAGTAGATTTCAGTTCAGTACAGCGAGGAGTATAAATGTCACCCACGCCTCGCCCTGTTCCCGCTCGCTACGGACGATACACAGTATGTTCACATAAACAACGCACAGTATCATTCTATGGAACTGTGTACAGTCTAAAATTTCTAACTCTTCTCTTATGCTTTCATTTGTTATTAAGTCTCTCTTCGTACATCCCTTCGCATTTCTTAGAAATTTCATTTCTGTCGCCTGTACTTTACTTTCAGCGTATTCCGAATCTCACCGGTCTGGTGGCATCAATGACGTCACGTTGCAACGAAAATAAGGAACAAAACTGCTGGAAGAATCGATGCTGTCATGGCGACAGTGTAGGTGGTTATCTGTGCTACGTTAGCAAAATTTTGCGAAATTTTCGTACTGCCATCTCGTTCAAAGAAAAGAGATCATAAACAACTTATTTCTTGAACCGGTAGTATTAACGGGTCCGTTGACATGTTCGCTCATAAGCCATTAACATATTGTTTCTACGTTTGCTCATTACAAACAATGCAGCAGAACTAAAGCAGAACACACCGCCATGACACAACAGTGCACGATGTCATTCGTCTGCTAATTCCTGCCCTATACAAGAACCAATCAGATTCACTGATGGCGGCTGACGGAGACTGCCACCACCTCTGCAAGTTGATGGCACCGGTGCGACACCGTTGGAGCATCAATGACGTCATCGGTGGAATTCGGAACACCGTGATGCCATCGGATTGCTCACCGGTGAGATTCGGAATACGCTCTTTGTTACTTCTTAGCTAATGTCCAAGTCTCACTTCCGTATGCCAGCGTAAGTACAGCCATGACTTTATAAAACTTTAATTTTGTTTTTTTTTTTACGTATTTTGTTTCTAAATGTTCTATTAATTGTTCCACATACTCTTTGAAAATTACATATTTTATTGTCCACATCATATTCATTGCCAAAGCCAACATCACTTCTAATCAAAATGGCTTACCTGTTCTATGCAGCAGTTATTAATAGCAATTTTTGTTCTAATCGGTTCCTTCTCTATGAATGCCATTACCTTTGTCTTTATTAGAGAAATTTTCATATTATATTGTCCACCAATTTCATTAAGTTTGAAAATAGATCTTTGTAAGGAAGACTCACTATTCTGAATAACAACTAAATCATCGGCAGATAATAGTATATTTAGAAAGTTATTCTTTCAAATATGAAAACCTTCATTCACTAGTTCTTTCCGTTTCCTCACTAGATCGTCTATATAAATATTAAAAAGTATAGGTGATAAAGTACACCGTTGTCTGACACCCTGATTAGTAGACTTCTTTGAATTGCCACACGCAGCATGCAATCAGGTTGCCGATGTACGGTAGTATAGAGGAGGTGAGCGACCGCCCGGTCTCGTAGTATAAGCAGTTCATGTTAAGAGTTGTGACCGGTCCAAATAGATAAAGCAGCTACAGCTAATGTATACCTATGTAAGCACTTGTTTTTGCATTACTGTGGTTGGAATAGTCAAAGCTTAACATTTGTTCAGTGCAGACAAGAATTCAATCATACTACAATGAGAGTGTTGCTGTTCCAAACAATTGCCCCTGGAATACCCTTACTTCCGCAGCCAATCTTGACCCGTTGGGAAACGTGGTTGGATGCTGTTAATTATTATGCAGAACATTACGACAAAATAATGGAGGTAATTGATGAATTGGATAGCACAGACAGTTCCGCTGTTGCAGCTGTAAAATCATTGCCTTCTGAACAGCTATTGGAAGATATTCTGTTCATTGAGTCTGATTTTAAAATCGTGTCCAAAAGTATCATCCTGTTAGTATCGTCTAAACTACAACTCTCAGAAGCCCTTAATATAGTGGATATAGTATCACAAACCGTTATCCAAAATAACAATTCACTAATTTCAGAAAAAGTGAAATATAAGTTGAGAAACATTATTGCTAAAAATTCTGCCTATTCACAACTTCGTATTATAAATGATGTACCATCAGGTCACGACAAGACACCTGAAGTTGGTGTACTAAAAAGTAGTGACTTTCCGTTCTTCAAATATGTACGTATTACATCGTGTGATGTTGAACGTACATTTTCCCAAAATAAAAATTGTTTAAGTGACCATCGGAGGAGGTTACTTTGAGTCGCTCAAAATGTACGTAACTCTTCACTGCAATGCACATATCCAAGGATGATGTGAGTATCTTACATTAAATTTTAAGAGTTAATATATCTCACTATAGAATAATTGTGTATTTACATGTTTAGACATTTGCTACTTCAATGATCATTCATTATATTTCTTGAATGCAGGATACAGGTTTTATTGTAACCGCAGTATACTGCTCAGTGTTTGCATCAGAGGCATACTCCATCCTTTGCACGCCCCCTTATCATACAGTCTATACCGCGTGCGCAGTAAACTTTGCGAAACTCGTGGCAATTCCACGAAGTCTACTGATTAGTAACAATTTTTACAGAAGTTTTTGTATTGTGTTTCACATTTATTTTTGTTTGGGAGTAGAAGCATTGTATCATTCTTATGAGTTGTTGGGGATATTCTGTTTCTTCCAATATTTGCCACAATTTATATCGGTTATCTCTATCGAAAGCCTTTTCAAAGTCGACAAATGCCATATGCGTTTCTTTATTATACTGATTTATTTATTTAATTAATTATGCTATACAGGGACTATTTTAGTTAGAGAGAACTATGTAAGAGTTCGATTTTCAAATATAATTTTGTGAGGGCTGATGGTCTTCATCTATCACACTCCCCTAATTAAAGACGTCGGGAGATACGGCGAAAGAGAATTCTCACAAGCGATTCGTACGAATGCTTTCCGAGAACTAAGTTGAAGAAACATTTCATAATAATTTTTCCTGATTAATGCGGGAGATATTAAAGGAGAATTTCAAATATAATGTAAAATGGGTTTAATCACGAAAGTTAATTGTCCATACCCCGGCGAACTAATAAATTTCAGGAATATTCTTGGCTTCCAGACCTCCGGCACACAAATTTCAGCGTTTATTGAAACTTTGCAAATGATCCCACTAAAACTTTTAGACTCTTTCCGAAGTTGCAAAGAAATCTATGTCAGTGGGAAACGGAGGAGCCGATGGAAAGGGGGCAAGCGACACTTCTCGTGGAAATCGGTAGTCTTTGGCACTTACAAATAACTGGCTGGGTACAGTAGAGCAGATCCAAAGTAAAAGAGAAAATAAGCAACGTTATCTCGTCTGCTACTGTGCAAAGGAATTTTTCAAATGCCCTTTAATATAAATCACTTGGGCGGTACTCCGCCACACGCAAACGTGTCAGGATTTTTGTCATTCGTCGCTCACGTGCTGTAATTTTTACTCTTTTCGTTTTATTCCTTCTTCACAAGGCGGCGGTAGGACTGATCAACACGCGAGATCCATCGATTCATGACTAACAGTTTTCTTACGCCGCCACTGCTTTAAGAGCGGTATGCTACAGCAAATAATCCTTGGAAGTCACTTCCTAAATTCTTGTAACATTCCTTAGGGCCTACTCCTTTGTTGTAAAGAGAAGCTATTTATTTTCCTCTTTGAACGAGAGGAGTCAATTCAATTCCTATACGACCTATTATCAACAGTAATCTCACTAGAGGTTTTGATTTTATCGATAAATCTGCGAGTGGAACACGAGCAGATTTATCTAGAGAAAATCAAAACTCGAGTGGGATTTAATTGACTATTACACGATTAGAAGAAATTGGCTATATAAAGATTAGAAGTAACAAAGTGTACAATAAAATATTAATTTGCTTACGAAAATACAACTGTCTTCAAATGTATTATTGTACCATCTCAACATTACGCTAGATGGCAGTAGTGTTTTATGATGATGTTTTCTTGTTACCGGTATCAGTTGTGCCAATCATGGAATCATCATTGAACTCTGTGGACTGTTACTAGTCAAGAAGGCTTTGTTGATTCAGTTTCATTTTTATTAAAACATTTGCATTCCATTTCTATCATCCGGATCCCAGTAATCAACGTCACTTGACAGATGATTTTCAATAAATCTTAGTATTAAACAATCTCTGTTACGTGACTATCCATAATATCATATAGCAGAAGCTATAACAAACATAACCTAAATAATATAAACAAGTGTTAGAAAAGTTTTAATTAGGGATGATGAAATAAACAAGAAACGTTTTAATTAACGATGATGAAATAAAAAATAAACATGGATAATTTTAAAGGAAACAATTATTGAAAGTACAATTTTCAAATTTGAATGTTTTGGTGGTTCAGTTGATGTTATATTGGACGTGTGCGTAAAAGAAGTGAACTCGTTGGTGTACATGGTATATCCCTCAACTCATTCAGGATTTCCGAATGGTGCTCTTCATATATGACCAGTGATCTTTATTAATTCTTGTTCTTGAATGCCAAAATGCGAGTCATATTTAAAAGTGATGTGCATCGACTGGAGTGGTTTGTAATTTTCTGTTTTTTGACGGCCAGACCAGTGCAGTTTGAAATGTTGGCAAACAAAGAAACAAATGCTAGGGTAGTGATAAAAATAAACAAATGCTAGGGACGCGATAAAATTGTGCGATAAGCGGCCAATATTGGTTGAAAGACGTCCTTTCGTACCGTTTTATTGGTCGAAAGTAGTGTGACGTAGTAAAAGTGTAATAGTCAGAATAAGTTGATGCCAATACGACAGCCGTGGCGAAAATGTAATCGTACGCCGAGCCACTGTGTAACCCGCAACGAGCATACCACCTATGGAGGGAGGCGGACACCCGAAGGGGAAGTGAATCAACTGTCTGACTCATTAACGGATTTCATTTTCCTTACGTCAAGCACTTAAATATAATTTTATACAGTATAAGGTTACAAACTAATGTTCAGTACGTGTAACGAAGAAAGAAATGAACAAAAAAAAAACATAGGACACATTATCACAACCTATTAATTGTCTTCAGAATGTCTCTGCGACAGAGTTTCAAAATCAGGAATTATGTCACTTACTGCCAGTCGTAGTTGGTCACGAAGGTATTTGTCTGTCAGTCGTGATCTAAATTTGGTCTTTACTATTTTCATTGTTGAAAATAATTTTTCACAAACGTAAGTTGTAGCGAAAAAACGAAGCTTCGGATATTTATTTTTTGGAAAAGATTTGAAAAGTTCAACATTTGTCAAGTCCGTACATCTAGCTTTCATTTAACATCACATTGTAAATCTGAGTTTAAATTCAAGATCTAACGGCATTATTCGTACATCTGCTGAAAAAGGATCTACGTACAGAGATAATAATAATAATAATAATAATAATAATAATAATAATAATAATAATACTTCGCCTTTTAATGTTTCATGAGCCACATGTAGAATAATGCTGTTTTAAGTTATACAACCGTTTCCTCGTAATACTTGTGAACAAATCATACATTTAATATTTTCATCATATTGGCAATAAAAAAATGCGTCCTCCATCCTCCTTGAAACTTTCGTTTTTGTAGAGGTACATGTTTTCGAGAGAGACATTGGACGATACGCCACTCGCAGGTCAGAGACAAATAAGCAAATGGAACGGAGTTTGATTCCAGTGAGTGAGAGGGTGGGGGGGTTGGGGAAGGCAGGAAGTAAGAGAAATACACAGATATCATTGCGAGCCACAATGTGCTCGTGAGTCATATTTTCGACACGGCTGCAATACGACATCGAAAGCGCCGATACCTCAGTTTCCAGTAGCTTATAGTACTAAAACAACAAACACCGTTTAAAGTGGTAATACATCTAATTCAACCATAGTCGTTTTTATGAGATAATCGATTAAGGAATATGGATTAATCAATTCACGGTTGGTCTTTTCAAATATTCTCTATACAAATTACGTAACAAAAATTCAAATAACACAAACAATTATAGTGAGGGTCACATAAGAACCTTTCCTAAACAGCAAATATTGCCGTCTTATCAGTATTGCCAACTGTTACCAGATATCACACGATCCTACATACTAAATGACTTATTTACTTAACGTACTTTATGTTGGAAGGTTATTCTAAATATTTCAATAATATGTAACTTATTTTCGCAGGCAAACTATACGGGAAAGGGATCAACATATAATGTATTGTGTCTGACAATACGAAATTCATTGGTTTGACTAAACAATTCACTCACGAGACCTAACCTAAAAATGTATTTTGTTTGACCACATGAAATTATTAGTACTAACTCCGAAAACTTGCCTGACTATAGTCTTGAATTACAACCAAACCGCAACACACAAAATAACTATTATGTGTTAATATTAATGCTGATATTAATTAATTATTAATATGTTCAAATTTCACTAGCTTCTAGTAACCGGCTCAGAAATCTAGTATAATTTTAATTTCATGGAACTCCAGTACCGACAAATATTGTCGATATTTGTCTCAGCTGCCAACATACCAGTTACAAAATCAATATCATTTGTAGTATTTGTCAGTATCGAAATTCGAAACTAAGTTGGCAAAAGAAAATTCAATCTGCAAACTAGAATATCACCACAATCCACTAGCATATATAGTAATGGGGGAAAAATGGTTAGCTTTCACCCCTAGGGTACGAAGTAAGCTGACCCGACTATAACTCATACACGGCGTTCATTTTTAATTTTTTATCTTCAATTATACTCGTGTATGAATAAATTATTTTCACTTATGATAAGTGATAGAACATGACAGTAATATAAAACATACAACTCTCACAACAATTCTTCCAATACATAGCTCTAAACAAAGCCACCGCCTATAATACAGGGTGATCCAGTAAAAGCGTGCAAATATTGAACAGGAAATAGGGGATACAGAACATTTTGAGATAGTATACTTGGGGTCTACAGAGTCAGATTAAGGCGATGTGAGCTTAAACATGTCCATAGCTATCAGTCATTGCTTTCCATATATATCTATACTTACTTACAAATGGCTTTTAAGGAACCTGAACGTTCATTGCCGCCCTCACATAAGCCCGCCATCGGTCCCTATCCCGTGCAAGATTAATCCAGTCTCTATCATCATATCCCACCTCCCTCAAATCCATTTTATTATTATCCTCCCATCTACGTCTCGGCCTCCCTAAAGGTCTTTTTCCCTCCGGTCTCCCAACTAACACTCTATATGCATTTCTGGCTTCGCCCATACGTGCTACATGCCCTGCCCATCTCAAACGTCTGGATTTAATGCTCCTAATTATGTCAGGTGAAGAATACAATGCGTGCAGTTCTGCGTTGTGTAACTTTCTCCATTCTCCTGTAACTTCATCCCGCTTAGCACCAAATATTTTCCTAAGCACCTTATTCTCAAACATCCTTAACCTATGTTCCTCTCTCAGAGTGAGAGTCCAAGTTTCACAACCATACAGAACAACAGTATTCTAACTTTCAGATTTTTTGATAGCAGACTAGATGCTAAAAGCTTCTCAACCGAATAATAACACGCATTTCCCATATTTATTCTGCGTTTAATTTCTTCCCGAGTGTCATTTATATTTGTTACTGTTGCACCAAGATATTTGAATTTTTTCACCCCTTCGAAGGATAAATCTCCAATTTTTATATTTCCATTTCGTACAATATTCTGGTCACGAGACATAATCATATACTTTGTCTTTTCGGGATTTACTTCCAAACCGATCGCTTTACTTGCTTCAAGTAAAATTTCCGTGTTTTCCCTAATCGTTTGTGGATTTTGTCCTAACATATTCACGTCATCCGCATAGACAAGAAGCTGATGTAACCCGTTCAATTCCAAACCCTTCCTGTTATCCTGACCTTTCCTAATGGCATATTGTAAAGCGAAGTTAAAAACCAGTGAATTGGAAAAGCATGAGATAGAAACTGACCTACACGGACTCTGCTGTATGTTTCACTGAGACACATTTTAATTAATCGAACTAGTTTCTTGGGAATACCAAATTCAATAAGAATATCATATAATACTTCCGTCTTAACCGAGTCATATGCCCTTTTGAAATCTATGAACAACTGATGTACTGTACCCTTATACTCCCATTTTTTCTCCATTATCTGTCGAATACAAAAAATCTGATCAATAGTCGATCTATTACGCCTAAAACCGCACTGATGATCCCAATAATTTCATCTACGTACGGAGCTAATCTTCTCAAAAGAATATTGGACAAAATTTTGTACGTCAACAAAAGTGATATTCCTCGAAAGTTACCACAGTTGGTTTTGTCCCCCTTCTTAAAAATAGGTACAATTATGGACTCCTTCCGTTTCCATATATCTATATATTTTATTATTTATATTTACTTCAAATACTTGGGTTGTACTATAAGCAGTAACCTCAGCTGCTGCGAAGACGTCAAAAATGAGAATAGCAAAGAGAAAGGAAGTTTTTAATAGAAAAAGAAGCATATTCTACGGACCTCTGGAGAAAGAAGTAAGGTTACATACAAGACAGAGCCTGGTTCGTTACCGAGTTGGTCGCTCGTACCGTCCGTTACTCAGGAGAAGACAAGCGGAAAGAATGTGACCTCCTTGATTATCGCTGCTGATTATTATAAACATCGCTCAGATAAGCATCCCAGTAGCCAGGTTATTACTCGTGCAGGAAACATGAGTAACAATGCGTATGGAAATTAAAGCTGAGTTGAACAGAAGGAGACCTGATGTTTCCGCTTACTGCAGTACAAATATTGCACGTGTTGTCGTACGTTATCTGTTCACATCCCTTCCTCCTCAGTCCGCTCTCGTCTTCTCCTGATTCACCGACAGTAACCTAGTTGGTTGTTGGGCAGAAAGTCGGGGTGTGCAAGACGGAGCATGGCTGGTTACCGTGTTGGTCGCTCGTAAGCTAGCTGGTGGCTAGGCAGGTCGGGCTGATCAGAACGAAGCTTGTTTGCGCCTGCCAGTCAGTGTAGCTGAACTTACTCTGCTTTTTGAAAATTGCCTTTTAAAAACAATAGGAATTTTTAAAATGTGTCAGGATGTATTGTATTGGTCTTTTTTTGTAGAAACTTGTGACGTTGATTACTGGGATCTGGATGATAGAAATGGAATGCAAATGTTTTAATAAAAATGAAACCGAATCAACAAAGCCTTCTTGACTAGTAACAGTCCACATAGTTCAATGATGATTCCATGGTTGGCACAACTGATACCGGTAACAAGAAAACATCATCATAAAACACTACTGCTGAGAAGATGCTTTATAATAACCTTACATTCTATCCAAGGAATAAACTGATAAAAACTGCAGTTATACATAATTTCTCTAAAGGATTATCGGGGTTTCAGGTGGTTGGTATGATTTACAAATGAAACTGGATATGTATTTCCTACATGTAATGAAAGAAGAGCTGTGAAAGTTTCCTATAGTAGTTCACAGTGTTTGTTTCGCATCTCTGTTGCGTCACAGCGTCAGATTTCCAAAATGGCGACTCCCGTGCATAAGTCTTTTTCTGTGTTGCAATTTGCGAAGTGCGTTTCTCTAGTTTCTGTATAGGGAGCTTTCTGACGGAAATTTTGAATTGATCTTCCCCCATTCGATAACATTCTTCTATAGTAATAAACAGTTTGGAACGCCTGGATTCATCTGTAAAGGGAAGAGTTCACAACGTCCACGTGTGTCCAACGAAAGTGTCGAGAATGCAAGAGCAGCTTTCACACGAAGTAATTTCTTTCTGTGAGGGAATATGAAGGACCATGTGTACCTGCCAATTTGGAATAATTGAGAAGGATTGTTACTGCTGTTAGTCTTATCACCCCAGATGATGACTATCGGCTGAATGTCTGCCATGTGACACATGGCGCTCACATTGAATATTTATAAGGTACCGTACGAAAACTCGTAGAGCTGCTCTTTATGCCCATGTAGGGTTTGTTATTATTAGGGGCGCATGTTGATGAAAAGTGATCTTAATTTTGACATTAGGACGATGCCTATTAATATAGAAATCCTATGTTAATATCAACATAAAAAATTAATTTCTTATATTGCATTTTCTGCATTTTTGACGTTTTTGAACTAACAGGTCATTTTTATATTTTTTCGGCATTTTTTGGTCATTTTTAATACTTTGAAGAACTTTTAAATCATTGTAATGCATTTTACTTTCTTGTTTACCGATAGCTCTGTTAAATCTTTTTCTAAGCAAATAGGTCAGTAGTAGTTTGGAACAAACCCTAAAGTCCATCCCTCATCCACTGAAGGCTTCATTTCACACAACGGAAGTAATATAAAATGCTTGATAACAGCTTAGTTTAAGTAAGGGCTTTGACCGCTGTTCTTTTGTATGTAAGAGGGTGTATTTAGAATTTGTTTGGAAGGGGAAAACTTTCACAGTGTCCTGGACAAGATGGTGTGTCCCCAAAATGGTTCGGAAGGGATGTATACTGCTGTAGACAGTATTTTTAACACAATAATCCACGCTGAGTCCACAATTTGTTTTTTATTCACACTCCATCATCTGGAAGATCTGGTAACAAAAGTGAACGGAAGGAGGAGGAGACGGAGAATGAAGGCACTGATATGAAACACCCCTGATTGAAACACATTGTAAACTCTTATTAAAATCTCTAGCTTTCCCTTAAAACCTTCATTTTTTGTAAGTTCTTTTCCTTTATCTTAGTCAAATTCTATGATGCTGCCTCTTCTCTCTCCGAGATTTGCAGGACAATCATTGCTACAAGGTGACTAATGTTTTAAGAAGTTGTGGTGCGAGTACGGTGAATAATATTGAAATGTCATTTTCTTTTAATTTAATGTCACTTTTCCATTAGTTTAAGGGCATTCTAATGATCCTCTTAAGTAGATTTTTAGTTCATTAACATCCGCTCCTTAGTTATTATAGTACAGGGACATCATTTTATTTTTACTTCAATTTTTATTGTACCTGAGTTTTTGAATGTACTTCACTCCCACCCCTTCAACCGTCTTCCACACAGATCCAAGACCGCATATACAGTCATAGTAGCCACAGTACGTTCCAAAAATATGTTCGCATTTTCCAGTGACGAAAGAGCTTTCAATATTGAATCATTTTCGCACAGGTACTGTCGTCCGTTTGCCTACGTCGTATCCCGGTTTCCCCAACCATCCTTTATTCGTCAGCTAGTGGCTGGGCTGTCTTAAGCTCTTTTCTGAGAACATTAATTTCTGTTAGGAATTGGACGTCTACGTAATATTATACAACTGTTTAAAATACCTTAAATAAAAAGGCCTCGTTAAGTAATTAACTGTCACGTGATTTCCCTCCTTTCTACGACCCTACGAAATAACCACTTGGACGGACAGTAGATAGTATGTCTGAGTAATTTTATCTTTTCGGGCAGAAGTGAAGATTGAATTTACAGTACGTAAGGTACTCTTTTATAGAGGAGGTACAGAATTATTTCAACAAGAGTTACTAGTACGAAGAACTGGTAATTGGAATTAAGTACAATAGTCTATAGTGCGATAATATGCACATTAGAACTGAAGCCTGTATCGAAATGTGTTTAATATCCATATTATGATTATTTTTCAATTTAACTTCATTCTCTATATTGCACCCTAATGTGCTGTAGACAGTATAATATACACTGCATAATGAATACGTCCACATGGACAGCTCAGTTCGTGAGTAAAAACACTCATTGTTAATACTGCACTGTATTTTGATTAAACAAAAACCGAATGAAAATGATGAAACTCAAAAGCGCAATATTTCCTAGTTTACATAAATGGATGAACTACTTTTATTCCCTCATATACCTAGTAAAGTGATTTGTTTGTATATTACGTCAGTATCATCGAACTCCAGTCATGGAAGGGGATAGCAAACGGCGTTGATCCAGAGGTATAGACAAGTTAATATTAAAAATGTTAGTAAAAATAAAATGATGTCCCTGTATATACAGTAGCAAGTAAAGAAATTAAAGTACTTTGAATTACCGATAATCATTTAGGGACACGCTATATTAATTCCAATCTGTACACTTTGGTTCCGCAGACCCCATGTTGCTCGAAAAATGTTTAGTAGGGAATATCCTACTTCCTACGTAAATTTTATCGATTTTACTGAATCACCCGGTATAAAGTAATGAAATACACCACACGTCAAGTTATTATGCCCTGATTTTTGGTGGAAAATGCTACTTTTTTCAGATAAAACTCCTGATTTTCATTTTTTTTTTCGTCTAGTAGCCCCAACCTTGAAAATTCTACAATCGATTCGTCCAAAGTCCTTTCTTAATATCCCTTTAAGTGCAGCTGAAAGCATTGCAACAAGAGAAGTAAAGTAATTAGTGACATATAAGGGCGTGTCAGGCGTAACCGCATTTACACAAGCTATATGTCAACTGCACTTCCAGAACGAATGAAAACGGCAGGCGTTAAACGTTGTAGCACTTTGCCGCAATGAGTAAGGAAAGAGTGAGCGGTGATCGATATGCAAACCTAAGGGCAGGGACCAACGCAGTAATCGTTAATACCACGCTGCCCTCTCCTATAATAAAACAGCTTTACTTGCTACTTGCCACTATTACGTTATGCGCGTCGGAAAACAAAGTAGTGATTGAAAAATGACCACCTATGTCTTGTAACATCACTAACTGCAAATACACAACTGTACTCTTATTGCAATAAGAGAAACTCCTCATCAACTTTCTCACATTCGCAGGAAAGTTTTCCTCCTGAATATTATAACATCTACAACATAACAATCATCGTGTCAAAGCTGTTGCATTAATGCTCTTTAGGAATCTTCTCTCTACTATATATATATAAAGGTAAAGGTATCCCCGTAACATGCCATGAAGGCACTTGGGGGGCATGGAGGTAGAGCCCCATGCTTTCCATGACCTCGGCACTAGAATGAGGTGGTGTGGTCGGCACCACGCTCTGACCGCCTTTTACCCCCGGGAAAGACCCGGTACTCAATTTTATAGGAGCCTGAGTGAACCTCGGGGCCGTTCTGAAAGTTTGGCAACGAGAAAAAGTCCTGTCACCACCTGGGATCGAACCCCGGACCTTCCAGTCCGTAGCCAGCTGCTCTACCAACTGAGCTACCCGGCCGCCATATATATATATATATATATATATATATATATATATATATATATATATATATATATATTACTTACTTACTTACAAATGGCTTTTAAGGAACCCGAAGGTTCACTGCCGCCCTCACATAAGCCCGCCAGCGGTCCCTATCCTGTGCAAGATTAATCCAGTCTCTATCATCATACCCCACCTCCCTCAAATCCATTTTAATATTATCCTCCCATCTATGTCTCGGCCTCCCTAAAGGTCTTTTTCCCTCCGGTCTCCCAACTAACACTCTATATGCATTTCTGGATTCGCCCATACGTGCTACATGCCCTGCCCATCTCAAACGTCTGGATTTAATGTTCCTAATTATGTCAGGTGAAGAATACAATGCGTGCAGTTCTGTGTTGTGTAACTTTCTCCATTCTCCTGTAACTTCATCCCGCTTAGCCCCAAATATTTTCCTAAGCACCTTATTCTCAAACACCCTGAACCTATGTTCCTCTCTCAGAGTGAGAGTCCAAGTTTCACAACCATACAGAAGAACCGGTAATATAACTGTTTTATAAATTCTAACTTTCAGATTTTTGGACAGCAGACTGGATGATAAGAGCTTCTCAACCGAATAATAACACGCATTTCCCATATTTATTCTGCGTTTAATTTCCTCCCGTGTATAATTTATATTTGTTACTGTTGATCCAAGATATTTGAATTTTTCCACCTCTTCGAAGGATAAATCTCCAATTTTTATATTTCCATTTCGTACAATATTCTGGACACGAGACATAATCATATATATATATATATATATATATATATATATATATATATATATATATATATATATATATATATATATATGTTGGTTATTTAATGCCGCTTTAACAACTACAAAGTTATTTAGCGTCGATGAGATTGGTGATAGCGAGATGGTATTTGGCGATATATATATATATATATATATATATATATATATAATCCTTAATTTTAGGAGTCCACACCTGTGGAGTAACGGTCAGTGCGTCTGGCAGTGAAACCAGGTGGCCCGGGTTCGATTCCCGGTCGGGGCAAGTTACCTGGTTGACGTTTTCTCCGGGGTTTTCCCTCAACCCAATACGAGCAAATGCTGGGTAACTTTCGGTGTTGGACCCCGGACTCATTTCACCGGCATTATCACCTTCATATCATTCAGACGCTAAATAACCTGAGATGTTGATACAGCGCCGTAAAATAACCCAATAAAATAAAAAAAATTTAGGAAATTTCATTTATGAGAAGTCCAAACTACTTTGAAAATATTTCGAAGTGAAAACAAAATTTCTAAACACACTATATATATAAGTTGGTTATTTAAGGACGCTGTATCGACTACAAGGTTATTTAGCGTCGATGAGATTGATGATAGCGAGATGGTATTTGGCGAGATGAGGCCGAGGATTCCCCATAGATTATATATTAGATGCAACTGAAATTAATTAACGATAATTTAAATTGCCGCCTAGTAAAACTGTTGAACAATTATATTCGGGGCAGAACGTTCCAGGTTAAACTGAATGACCTGCACTCCACGTCGCGAGGTATCAACCCTGGGGTGGCTCAGGGCAGCATTCTGGGACCGATACTTTTCCACATCTATATTAATGACCTACCTTTATGACCTACCTTTTAATCCAAATTTCAATAATAGCAGTTTAGCGCTATAAGCTGACGATTCGGCATTTCTCACGGCATCATGGAAGCCAACTGTTGCCATTAAGAGACTTCAACATCACCTACGTGATATTAATCCTTGGCTACATAGATGGAGAATGAAATTAATGATATCAAAAACACAAGCCATCTTATTTAGCAGGAGAAATAAATTCAATAGACCGGGAATAAATCACACAAAACTAGCTATAAATGGATCACAAATCGAGTGGAAAACTTCAGTAAAATATCTCGGAATAACACTAGACAGACGGCTCACTTTCTCCGAACATGTACTACAAAAACTCAGACTTGCCAATTCTAGAATGGTGGAGCTTTACCCAATATTAAATAAAAGCAAACATTTAAATACACACAGCGCCTTGATTTTGTATAAAACATTAATCAGATCAGTAATATTATATACTTGTCCTACTTGGGGACATGCACCTATTACAGTCCTTAAAAAATTACAGGTTTTCCAAAAACTTTTAAGATTCATTACAGGACTTCCTAGAGTTACACCTGTTGAGACTGATTCATAAAGAACTCGAAATTTGGACAATTCAAGAGTACATCTCAAATCAAGCCTTCTGCACGTACACCAAGTCGTACAGCAGCAACAACCCACTAATCTCTTCCCTGGGTAACTACAACCCTTCTTTAGATAAACACAAAAGAACTAAGAACGTACTCCACCCTCTAGCTTGGAACGGCAACGTACAAGACGGATATCAACTTGAACACTAAACAACCACTTGACTCTACAGACAGACATAAGCCTACTAATGCACTAATAATGTTATTTCTCTGTTTCAGTGTCATCACGTTATTGGCTGCATAAATGCATTGTATTTTCTTGTATATAATTTTTATATGTTTTTAATGTATTTGTATTTTCAATAATGATTAAAAGACAACCTCCCACCTCAACATATACAGACCCCACTGAAGCCAATTGGCTTGTCGTCAGCACGACACCTCATCCTGCTCAAGGTTTTTCCGTGGTTTCCCTTGAGTAATAAGACAAATGTCGAGATGAGCCCTAAAAGAAATGGGCCACGGACCACTTCCCTTCTCCCACTCTTTCTCTTCTACTATCACAAAGAACTTGCTAATTTCTTAGAATAGTAGTAGTAGGGTTTAAGAAGGGCGCGTCAGCTACTATGGCTATTTGCGCCCTTATCTAAAATTCTTAATATAACAAATACATAAATAATATAATAATCAGAGTGCTAAAAGAACTAAACAGCGTTGTCACCATAAAACGAGGCACACAAATGCAGTATACATAAGGTGATTTCTACAGAATCATAAGAGTAATTCTACCACACTAGGTGGTATTCAAAACGAACAAATAAAACACTAAAACTGAGGCCACCAGAAATAACTTGTGAATCATATTTTAAAACCATAAAATTTTATAAAATATTCGGATGTATAAAGTCCGAAATGTCAACAATGTAAAATCAAATATAAAACAAATGTAACCTCCGGATGTAAAGGGTCCGGAGGATAAGTAAAACGGATCAATAAAAACTAAATCACCTTATCCAAACCTGTATTTGATAAAAATCTCAGAACTGCATTTGTACAATTAAAATCATTTCCAAGAGCGTCACGTAATGTCGGCCGAATTCCATAGTGCCTCCGTGCATGGTCATATTTCCTGCAACGCAATAAAAAGTGTTCCACCGTAAGTGGAACATGGCACATATCGCACTCCGGCTGAGGTTCGCCGCGTAGGAGATGGCCGTGTGTCAGATGACAATGGCCAATCCTCAACCGGGTGAGTAAAACCACCTCGTGTCGCGACGCTCTTGTAGACGAATCCCAAACTCCAACAGTATTCTTTATATTTTGTAATTTGTTTCCCTCTTGTGCAGACCATTCTCCTTCCAATTGCCACCATAAATTTCTTAGATAATCCCATAATATGATAATAGGGGAAAATAAATATACTGTAAGTACACAGGTCTAACGGCTTCGAAGCTGGGTACCTGGTCCAAATGAAATGCAATGGTAAGAATATAAAACATGGGGGCATGAGATAGTTACTCTGCCTGCCATAATAAGTTCACTTCAATTAAATTTCCCAATGTAAAAAAAAAACAAACAAAAAATACTGAAACCCTTAATTTTAGGAAATTTTATAAGAAGTCCAAACCCTTTGAAAACATTTCGAAGAAAAAATGCAGAGCAAACAAAATTTCTAAACACACTAATTCAACTAGTAAAGTCATTCCGCAACAAAACTACCGTATTTCAGCAGCCAAAATATAATTATGTTACTGCGTGTACTATTGGCTTATTTTTAAACGAGAAGCGCGTATTTCAAGTAAAATCTTCATGAAGTTTAAGCTGCAGCGTAGCCGAGTGACCTTAAATTCGAATTTCTGCTGCTGCTGGGGTAGATATGGACTTGCAGGCCCCGACGCCGATATCCTATCTCTGTTCCGAGATGAACAATTTTCCGCCCGGCTAAATTCCTTATCACAAGTCATAACGGATCGAGTCCACTGGGTGCCTATCGACATGCTAGTTACCTAATCATATATGGCGGTGTTAAGTAAGGTATGCAGAACACGCGGCCCAGCACGATGTTGACAATCCGACATCATCACACCTGCCACATTCCGCGTCGCAACGAACGTGACTGAATGAGCAAACAGCTCCATGAATCACTGGCGATAAGGGCTGCTGCTGCTGCTCGCAATTCTGACCACTTGGAGCTTGATCAAATCTTGCAAGCTATCAAGCTAAATGGCTCAATCACTGGTCGGCTGTCATGAAATTCTTCTTTAAATGAGTTCACTTGTTACGAGGAGACAGCTAACAAAGGAAGGGCGATGAGACAACACACTCTACGACTACATAATCCTAAAAATATTCCAAACTATCATATATACCGGTCGTGACCCTGTCCCTGAGAAGTCATCTCACACCTACGATGGTTATTAGATCAAAATTTCTTACTTACTTACTGGCTTTTAAGGAACCCGGAGGTTCATTGCCGCCCTCACATAATCCCACCAACGATCCCTATCCTGTGCAAGATTAACCCAGTCTCTACCATCATATCCCACCTCCCTCAAATCCATTTTAATATTATCTTTCCATCTACGTCTCTGCCTCCCCAAAGGTCTTTTCTCCTCCGGCCTCCCAACTAACACCCTATATGCACTTCTGGATCCGCCCATACGTGCTACATGCCCCGCACATCTCAAACGTCTGGATTTAATGTTCATAACTATATCAGGTGAAGAATACAATGCGTGCAATTCTGTGTTACGTAACTTTCTCCATTCTCCTGTAACTTCATCCCTCTTAGCCCCAAATATTTTCCTAAGCACCTTATTCTCAAACACCCTGAGCCTATGTTCCTCTCTCAAAGTGAGAGTTCAACTTTCACAACCATAAAGAACAACCGGTTATGGAACTGTTTTATTAATTCTAACTTTCAGATTTTTTGACAGCGGACTGGATGATAAAAGCTTCTCAACTGAATAACAGATATTCCCCATATTTATTCCGTGTTTAATTTCCTCTCGAGTGTCATTTATATTTGTTACTGTTGCTCCCAGGGATTTGAAATTTTCCACATCTTCAAAGGATAAAATTCCAATTCTTATATTTCCATCTCGTACAATATTCTCGTCACGAGACTTAATCATATACTTTGTCTTTTCGGGATTTACTTCCAAACCTATCTCTTTACTTGCTTCCAGTAAAATTCCCGTGTTTTCCCTAATCGTTCGTGGATTTCCTCCTAACATATTCACGTCATCCGCATAGACAAGCAGCTGATGTAACCCGTTCAATTCCAAACCCTGCCTGTTATCCTGGACTATCCTAATGGCATACTCTAGAGCAAAGTTAAAAAGTAAAGATATTCTTATTAATATATCTGAGCTGGGACCGAACACGAGCGCTGCTCATTCGGTCCTCAAATTTTGATAATATTACTGTGCCTTCTTATTTATATTGATTGTATTATTTTATTTATATTTGTTCTGTTTTAATTACTGTCTATTCTGTATAGCGATTAATAGGAATAAAAGAGAGAACTTCATAATTTTTGTTGTTTTGCAAAAAAGAAACCAAATCCTATGCTACCCAGCGGGTAGTTAGTTACATTTATTTGAAACATACTATACTGACGGTCTGAAGAAGAACGGCGCCTAAAGCACAAAGTGTAAGTTTTACAACCGCTGGAAGGCCCACACAGAGGTCGATGGGAAGTCATGAAAAAATATCCTTCTTGACAAAATGAGTGAGGAGTTTAGTTACTGAATGAAGTCGGAAAGACCCCACACAATGTTCTTTTAAGTGCCTGTTCGTGCACAAGTTTGGGGAAAAAATAAATAATCAGGACTTTTTCGTTACTGGACTTCTTGACTGAAAAATGGTAGTATATATGTATGTAATAAACACGTCAGGGGGATCACACTATTTTAGCTTCAGTGACGTCTCAGAGAGTCGCAACAGGTGCCGGTTTAGTGAGAGTTCCTTACGTCTCTTCTCACAAAAATTGTGTTTCAGAATATTAAACATTTATTTTTTATTTATTTATTTATTTATTTATTTATTTATTTATTCTGGTGTAGTTAAGGCCATCAGGTCTTCTCTTCCACAACACGAGGAATACAAATACAATAATAGAAATAAACAGAGAAAAAATATACTATATACGAAATAAAGCTACACAAAAAATGAAGAGAGAGAGAGAGAAAAAAACACTATAAACAAAGTACAGCCACACAAAATATACACAAGTTGCAGTCACACAAACTTTAAATAAGTGATTAAGTATCATAATTAATTGTATCCTAACTAATTAACTAACATGAACAAGAAACTTGCAATTTTAGTCTAGATTAAAAAAGAAAAAGAAAGAAAAAACACAAATCAATATTTCTAGCAATACATAAAAACATTAACTAAGACAAAATTTTCCAATTTAATTTTGAATTGTGATAAAGTCCGGCAGTCCTTGACGTCATTACGTAACGAATTCTAGAGGCGAGGTATTTCTACAGTATAGGAAGATGAGTATCAAGACGTTGTATGATGAGGGATAGAAAGAAGTGCTTGATGTCGGTTTCGAAGAGTTGTAAGAAATTGAAAGCGCGATAACAGATAATTCGGAGTAGAAGTATGCATGATTCTCAAAAGAAGAGAGAGTGAATGTATTGTTCTTCGTTCCTTCAGACGCACCCATGAAAGTAACTGGAGGGAAGGTGTTATATGGTCAAATTTACGAGTATTGCAGATGAATCGTATCCACACATTATGAACACGTTGTAGTCTCTCAGCTAAGAGTGAACTTACATTAGTTAGCAAGGAATCGCAATAATGAAAATGGAGCATTACAAGCGTCTGAATAAGATTCTTTTTTAGAGTAAGTGGTAGAAGTTGTTTCATATGGAACAAGGAGTGAAGTTGAGAAAATATTTTTTTGCAAATGTGTGTTACTTGAGTGTTCCAATTGAGATCGCTATCCATAAAAATGCCAAGATTTTTAACTGTTTCACTGTATTTAACAATAATCCCATAAAATATTATATGTGGTATAGTACTACTGTCAAGCGTGCTTCGTAGACGATTATGTCCCATTACGATTGCTTGCGATTTCTCTGGATTTAACCTTAATCCAAATTTGGGTGCCCACAACATTGTAGATATTCGAAAATAAACAGAGCAGAATGAAATGAGAGAGTTAAATTAAATTTCACGCAAGAACATCAATATGATTAATTTATATTAGCGATAACACGATCGGACATATTGGGAACAGATTCCGATACTTTTAGCACCTATTAAAAAGAGTTGAAGGAACTAATACTTCAATTATAGCAAAATTTTCCGCTTGTTATATTCATTACTCGTTTATAATAATTGAATCGGTCGGATCTGAAAAAAAAAACATTGTCAGTTTTTACAACTTTTCAGGAGAAGGAAATAACATAACATCGTGTAGAAAATCAAGTAAAGTTATTAAATATTTATACATCTTGATTACACAACTTTTAACACTGTATCACTTCGGAATATGTATGATAACAACTTTCTTGTGTTAAATTTTAACGTACCTTGTTAACATGTTTTGAACTATTTTGGGTCATCTTCAGAAGTGGTCGTTGTTGGTCTTGGCGCCTCTTCTTTCCTGTGAGGGTGCGTTCGTAGAGTAGAGTCAAAGAGTGTATGTGTTTTGAAATTGAGTTGTGTTGAGAATATCGTATTTATAGAACAATATGAAATATACAGACACACGTAAACACATAGAACAATATGAAATATAAGACACACGAAAACACACTAGAACAATATGAAATATACACACACGAAAACACACCCCAACGATATTCTCAACACACAACTCAATTTCAAAACACATACACTCTTTGACTCTACACTACGAACGCACCCTCAGAGGAAACAAGAGGCGCCAAGACCAACAACGACCAGTTCTGAAGATGACCCAAAATAGGTCGAAACATGTTAACAAGTACGTTAAAATGTAACATAAGAAAGTTCTTATCATACATATTCCGAACTGAATATTTATGTTAAGCTGTACAATAATTCCCTAGTCTATGTGTGCCACTATACAAAGACAAATTCAATGCCTCATACACGTTTAAATAATTATTTTAAAAAATTGAGTTCGTTTTTTAACTCCACGGTTGCTACTTACACTTCATAAATGATTTACGTATTTAAATATTATATGGTATTTGTGTTATAGGCAAAAAAACAAGCTAAGTAGAATACAGTAGGGTAAAACATACAAAGCTCTTATGGCAGCTGAACTTGCAAGATCTCTCTTTCAGTTTGTGTTGCTAACCATTACAAAATTAGAGGAACAGAATGCTATAAATTACGTATCTTATAATACAGCAAAATACTAGCTAAGTAGAGTAAAGTAGGTTAAAAAACGCAATCACTTATAACTCGTATTATACTGAAACATTGATATCCCAAGGCCACGGGATTGGCCGGAATTGGAAATCAGCAACTTCGGCTTAACCCATAACGTATAATAAATATTTTAACAATGCTGGTGACGATTTTACCCTTAATATGTAACATATTTTATTCAAATACCTGGGAGCAAAAATAACTAATATAAATGACACTCGGGAGGAAATTAGACACAGAATAAATATGGGAAATGCCTGTTTTTATTCGGTTGAGAAGCTTTCATCATCCAGTCTGCTGTCAAGAAATCTGAAAGTTTGAATTTATAAAACAGTTATATTACCGGTTGTTCTTTATGGTTGTGAAAATTGGACTGTCACTTTGAGAGAGGAACATAGGTTAAGGATGTTTGAGAATAAGGTGCTTAGGAAAATATTTGGGTCTAAGAGGGATGAAGTTACAGGAGAATGGAGAAAGTTACACAACACAAAACTGCATGCATTGTATTCGTCATCTGACATAATTAGGAACATTAAATCCAGACCTTTGAGATGGGCAGGGCATGTAGCACGTATGGGGGAACCCAGAAATGCAAATAGAGTGTTAGTTGGGAGGCCGGAGGGAAGAAGACCTTTGGGGAGGCTGAGACGTAGATGGGAAGATAATATTAAAATGGATTTGAGGGTGGTGGGATATGATGGTAGAGACTGGAGTAATCTTGCACAGGATAGGGACTAATGGCGGGTCCACACCTGTGGAGTAACGGTCAGCGCGTCTGGCCGCGAAACCAGTTGGCCTGGGTTCGAATCACGGTCGGGGCAAGTTACCTGGTTGAGGTTTTTTCCGGGGCTTTCCCTCAACCCAATACGAGTAAATGCTGAGTAACTTTCGGTGCTGGACCCCGGACTCATTTCACTGGCATTATCACCTTCATTTCATTCAGACGCTAAATAACCTAGATGTTGATACAGCGTCGTAAAATAACCCAATAAAATAAAAAAAACAATGGTGGGCTTATGTGAGAGCGAAAATGAACCTCGGGGTTCCTTAAAAGCCAAGAAGTAAGTAAGTTAAGTACTACTCTATTATTTTGACTATTATCGCAATTTTTTTCTTGCATTAGCTTAGTAAGTGTGTATAGTGTTCTTTGACTATGTTGATCCTCTATAGGGCTTTAATTTAATGTGTATTATTTTTGTTAGTATTTGCATTTTTTTGCATTTATGCGTGCTATCTGGTAGGATGGAAGAGAGGGCCTTATGGACTTAATCCTGTCAGGTTAAATAAATAAATATTGTGACACTGAAATATTTATTCTAAAGGCCATTTTCACATTTTTTCCAAAACAAATGTCATGTTTTGGCAAAATTTTGTCCAGAGATTTTGCTGGTCTCTAGTAAACGGGTTCCTCAGGCCAGAATTCCGATAACTGCTCTCAGTTGTCGATTTTCACACACATTTACAGTAATTGAAATAGATTTAAAACAAAACTATTCCTACAAGCATACTTGAAAAGACTCAGCGGATCTTCGGACGCGTCCAAGACTAAGTCAAGGAAGGAAAGACGCATCTCATGTCATAACAATGCTTATCTCACTCTTTTGTTTTCGGGTTGGTATAAAGAGCAAAGCTCTTTTCTACTGGCACGTAATTGCCTTCTCCACTTATCCATATACGTGTCCATTCGACTATAAGTTGATGAACCTACAGTCGATAAAGCAGCGACAGAGGTCTTTTCATATTCCTGTAGCAGTTACGATGTTACTTTCAAGTTATTAGTCCCCCCACCGTCGTGTATTCGTACAGATGGCCCTTTAACATAACTATGTATTTTCCTTAATAACTCTAGAATAAACGAGCACTTAACAATTTTCCGAGTGAGAACGACAAAGTTTTAACAGCAACAAAAAGGAAATGTCTTAGAAATGTCGTGGCTGGAAGCACACGGCAGTACTAGTTACTGAAACTGGGAAGCGTTAATAGGACGACGTAACACAAATGCGTATCACTGAAAATGTCAGTAATTCAGCAGCCCCGTAGGGATGCGTTATTTCCGCAGTGACTTTTGCCCAACAATTTAGGCGACAGTGCCACATAATTTATGCAGGTCGTAGGTGCTTCGACCGGAGTCGCGCAATTACGTTTGAAAAGTGTTTTCCACATAACGATGACGGTTAAATTACGCATAAATACCATAATATATATTAAACGATTAAAAACCGAGAAACTATTGCCCTTTTGGTGATTATTACGTATAACAAACATACAATAGAACCCCGATTATCCGTCACTCTATTAACCGATTGGAGGATTATCCGAGTGTCTTTCTCGCGCTTTTTTTTTTTTTGCTACAGAAATATATGAAGCAGGTACTGCACATTATATTAGCACGTTTTTTTTCTGGAAAGTGTTATTACAAGCATTTATCCTTACATAGTATGGTCTATTGTTAGAGTTGTAAGCTTACTTTATAGACTCCATAAATTACATATAAAATGTCTTCCACGGACATGAAAAAAAATCGTGTTGTGCTAAGTATACAAATAAAAGTGCAAATCATTGAGTAGTTTGGGGAAAGAGAAACTGTGGTTCACCTCGCATCAGAATACAACACTGGAGTTACAACGGTGTGTAATTTAATAAAAATTAAGGATAAAGTATATAAAGTATGTACGTTTACAACACGAGACCACCACTAGTCATATCTCTCCACGGACAGCCATACAATGAGTTTATTTGCCCCTTAAAAATCCGTCCATGACGGCCAGGCTTAAGTTAGTGGACTTCTGATCCTCTACCTAGCATGTTAAATACAAGATCATGGAGGAAAATACGAAAGTTTCAATATTATTCACTAAATTAACCAAAAAAATTTTATGGTACGGATTATCCGATTTTTTCGACTAACAGTTCATGCCACCCCCTTCATTACCACGGATAATAGAGGTTCGACTGTATATGTGTAGCCTCTATGCATGGCAGAACCGAAACCTCAAGACGTAAACATTACATCAATACTAAACTTAGCCAGTTCAATACTTTTAAAACTTTATCTTCTTATTAACAGAAAGTCATCTTTACAAAGTAACATTACAGTCCTATTATATACTTCAGAGTGCTGCATTGGAGTTAAATCGCTTGTCAGAACTCGGTCGAGTGTCGCACCCTCGAGTGAGATACGATCGGTCGTGATACGCTCGTAACAAATAGAAGCACAGTACAAGGTCACCTCACAGACATGTCTTATCTTGTATGGAAGGCGATAGATAAGACACACATGTTTTGCTCACACGGTAAAAATAAGGCTTTATTTTCTGTGTTTATGACAAACGTTAATGGAACAGTCAATGGAACGCACCAAAACAGGAACATGAAGTTATAAATAAAATAGTATGAAAAACTTTGATATACAGTTATTATTGCTAATTAATAATTATTCAATTTGATTTACCACATATATAATATGATAGGTCCATACATAGTGTTCCGCCTATATACTGCGACAATGTAGAAACGTTTTACAAAATATTATTGATATAGCAGTAGATTAATAACAATATTAGGACAGAGATAACGTCACAGAAAATATAATAAAACGAATAATCATTTTGCACAACTGTTACAGACGCAAAGATTGAAACACTAATTATTAGAGATTATTATTATTATTATTATTATTATTACTATTACTAGAAAATTTGATACAGTTCTTGTATTATCATGATTGTGTTCTCCGTTTATAATAATTACATTTACATCCAATAACGTCTATCAGATGTGGCAAAAACAAAATCACTCCTGTGTGGAAAAAAAAAAAAAAAAAACATTTACCTACAACATTTATATTACATTTTAAAGTAAGTTTTGTAGTTGTACTATGGAGAGGTTAGTTAAACACTGCACAGTTTTGAAATGATAAACATCTATGATGTTACTACACAGTTCATCACTGCAACAAGAACGAATGTCTAACGCTCGGCTTATACCGTTCGAGGATTTATCGCTCGTGACAATTTTACCCATCATGCATGTGCGCTACCTATCGGATTATGCTATGAACTACTTGGCGCTCGAGCGAAAACGTCCGATGCAGACCTCTGTTCTGAACCCTTCTATTGTACTTCCATCTAGCGGTCGTTACCAATCGACAGTGGCTATCCTGGTGATTGTTCTCTTCCACGTGTTACTGTTTTTAACATGAGGATTTCCAAACTGTTATGTATGTGACCAGGGCTCTAACTCCTCACGAAGTTTAAAAAAGTGCAATAGATTGGAGAAAAGTTACCGATCTTCTATAAATACACCCCTTATAAAAAGGTGGTTTCTCTTCAACAAAAAAAAAAAAAAAAACATAAGATGCCTGTAACTCTTGGACAAAAGTTCATAATAATTGTAGGGAAGTTATTAATTTTTACCTTCTTGAAATGAATTCTGATTCACTGTGCACAGAGGAGATCAATGTTTACCTTCTTGAAATGGATTCTGATTCACTGTGCACAGCGGAGATTAATTTTTACCTTCTTGAAATTGATTCTGACTCACTGTGCACAGCGTAGATTAATTTTTACGTTCTTGAAATGGATTCTGATTCACTGTGAACAGCGGAGATTAATTTTTACCTTCTTGGAATGGATTCTGATTTACTGTTCACAGCGGAGATTAATTTTTACCTTCTTGAAATGGATTCTGATTCACTGTGCACAGCGGAGATTAATTTTTACCTTCTTGAAATGGATTCTGATTCACTGTGCACAACGGAGATTAATTTTTAGCTTCTTGATATGGATTCTGATTCACTGTGAACAGCGGAGATTAATTTTTACCTTCTTGGAATGGATTCTGATTTACTGTTCACAGCGGAGATTAATTTTTACCTTCTTGAAATGGATTCTGATTCACTGTGCACAGCGGAGATTAATTTTTACCTTCTTGAAATGGATTCTGATTCACTGTGCACAACGGAGATTAATTTTTACCTTCTTGAAATGGATTCTGATTCACTGTGCACAACGGAGATTAATTTTTAGCTTCTTGATATGGATTCTGATTCACTGTGCACAGCGGAGATTAATGTTTACCTTCTTGAAATGGATTCTGATTCACTGTGCACAACGGAGATTAATTTTACCTTCTTGAAATGGATTCTGATTCACTGTGCACAACGGAGATCAATTTTTACTTTCTTGAAATGGATTCTGATTCACTCTGCATAGCGGAGATTAATTGTTACCTGCTAGAAATGGATTCTGATTCACTGTGCACAGCGGATATGTTTTATAGTAATTCTCATGTCAACGCCACTAAATTATTTCATGGTATCTCTGCCAGAAGCCTCGTAATATGTTCACAAAGATCAAATCACTGCCTTAACGATGAAAATCCATCACCTACACGGACAGGAAGTGCTATAAGACTACAATCGAAGTCGGGACTTTCGTCTCAGTATCGTTGAATACGGTCTGGCTGAGATAAAGATCCACCCTGCAGGGCGCAGATGACATCAGACTAATATAACTTAAATGTTTTTTTTTTGTCTGTCAGCAAATTAATACCAAATAACTGGTATGTCCGGAGGGAGGTTAATGATGCACCGGAGCCGGTCATTATACCCGTACCACACGCAGGCAGGCAGGTAGGGGACGGGAGACCTGTTTTGTTAAATGCACTGGCTTGAATACATTAAGTTTTATAATGCTCACGAGAGAATCTCTGGGGCCTTCACGTGTCGATGTGATAGCTCTTATAAAATACTTTACTTCAGAAATCGGGAGATTGAAAGACGTAGCTTTTTGCTACAGAGTAAAACCAGGTTTTACGTAAGTTTACGAGAATAATTTAAATTACGTACAACTCAGAGATACGCAGAAACAAAATTTGAACAGGTCTACAAGGTAATTTTCTAACGACTAGGAATCAGTTTAAGAGAACATAGAGAACTGGAGGCACTTAAGGATTGTTTTAACTTGTCCAAATGTGTTAAAATCAATAGAAATTCATTACAATTCTAATGTTTAATAAAAGTACACTAAATACTTTTATTACGAAAATTTTTCTTCGATCATGAACTCAGACTTCAGGATATCTTAATATTATAGATTTATTAATTTGTCCTACAGAATAATATCTGTAATATTGACAATATTTATTCAAATTAATTTAATTTAACTTATTTAATTTATTTAAATTTAAATATACAGAATAAAGAATATAATTACAAACAAACAAACAAGAGAAATAGAAATAAAATAATACAAACATTATAAAAAAAAGGAGATGCAGTAGTATTGACAAAATTTGAGACCGAATGAGCAGCGCTCGTGTTCGGTCGCAGTTCAGATATAATATTAATAGGCCTATAAGAGAATATAAAATAAAATAGGTAATAGAATTAAAATTACAGTTACAGAAATTATATTATACAATATTAATATAAGCGAAATATAGGAAATAAAAAAATAATAATATTAAAAATAAATAAGTAAAATAAAATAGGAACTAAAATATAAATTACAGCGGCAATGGAATTATATAATACAATATTAACACTAGAGAAGAATAATATTGCATGTGAAAAGTAGGACTACATATTTCAAAATTATAGAATACAAATATAATACAGGTTGATTAATTCATACACATACGCTATAAATTTATTTAATCAAATTGAAGATATTAACACGTTCCTAGTTTTCTTGTTATATGTTAGTGGGTTACATGTTAGAAGTTCTGGGTGTAATTTAGTTAAAGCATTGTACAACCGAGGGCCAAAATTAATGCTATGCTTTAGACCAGCAGATGTGAGACATTTAGGTTCTACTAATGTTGAATTTATATTTCGTCTTGTGTCATAATTATGTGTCTGTAATACAAACTTATTAAGATTTTTATGATAAAATTTTAACAGCGTATACTTATAAATTTGTTCAATATTAAATACATTAAATCCAGAATAAATTAATTTAGTTGGATAATCGAAACGTTTCGTCAAACAAATTTTAATTATTCGTTTTTGTAGTAAATTTAACGGACTAAGATTAATTTTTGTACTTCCACCCCAAACAATTATACCATATTGAATGATAGACTGAATAATGGCCAAATAAACATTTCGTAGAACTCTAATGGGTAAGTAGCATCGAAGATTAACGAATTTATAAATTGTTTTACGAAGCCTCTTACAAAGATAAGTAATGTGATGAGGCCATTTTAAATACTGATCAATAATGATACCCAGATATTTCACATACGTGGCTTCTTTCGATGGTGGACATTACAACTTTTGGGATCTAAACAATTTTCACTGTGTATTATTAGTCTATATTCATCGCTACATTTTAAATTTTGAACACTGGCAGCTGTTAACGAAAAAGGAACTAAAGTTGATTTAGATATATTTAAAGAAAGGAAGTTGGAATTAAGCCACTTTTTTTAAATTTTTGTTAAATTTGAGGAGAAAAATTCGCTCCGGCGCCGGGATCGAATCCGGGTCCTTGGTTCTACGTACCAAGCGCTCTGAACACTGAGCTAAGCCGAATTCAATCCACGGCACCGGACCGAACCCTCCTCCTTCAATGTTTCCCTTTGTGGCCTGACTCCAAGTTAGGCATATATGTTGACGTAAATGTCCAATGTCAACTGCCATTATATTAGGAGCGCACTCAGTTGAGTGACTTGTTTGGCCGGGATTCCGCAGTTAAGTGCACAGTAATGTGCACAGACATATGCACTCCAGCTATGAGAATATTATAGATTTATTCATTTGTCCTACACTCCCGGGTTCTATCCCCAGCACCGGAGAGAATTTTTCTCCTCAAACATTTATTAAGGATATCTCTCATTAACTCTTTACATTATAAAAGTTTATTACAAGGTTCATACAATTCCAGTTTTGTTTTGTTGGGATATGCCTCAATTTCATTATAAATCTAATTTTTTTCTTCTAGAGAGTACGTCTTCTTTGACTGCAGCACGTGATTCCTAGACAGAGACTAAGTGGCCTGCAAGTGTTTTCAAATATTTAGAACATATGAGAAGAAAGATACTTATTGAATTTGGTATTCCCAAGAAACTACTTCGATTAATTAAAATGTGTCTCAGTGAAACGTACAGAGGAGTCAGTATAGGCCAGTTTCTATCTCATGCTTTTCCAATTCACTGCGGACTAAATAAAGGAGATGCACTATCACCTTTACTTTTAACTTAACTCTAAAATATGTCATTAGGAATGTTCAGGATAACAGAGAGGGTTTGGAATTGAAGGGGTTACATCACCTGCTTGTTTACGCGGATGACCTGAATATGTTAGGAGAAAATCTACGAACTATTAGTGAAAACACGGGAATTTTACTTGAAGCAACAAAAGAGATAGGTTTGGAAATAAATTTCGAACAGATAAAATATATGCTAATGTCTCGCGACTAGAATATTGTACGAAATGGAAATATAAAAACTGAAAATTTATCCTTCGAAAAGGTGGAGAAGTTCAAATATAATGGAGCAACAGTAACAAATACAGGGACATCATTTTATTTTTACTAACATTTTTAATATTAACCTGGCTATACCTTTGTATTAACGATTGAAACAGGAAACACCGTTTGCTACCCTTTCCACGACGGATTTCGATGATACTGGTGTAAAGTACAAATCACTTTACTAGGTATAGGAGGGAAGAAAAGTAGTTCATTTATGTAAACTAGGAAATATCGCAATTTTGAGTTTTATAATTTTCATTTGGTTTTTGTTTAATCAAAATACAGTACTGTATTAACACTTAGCGTTTTACACACGAATTGAGCTATCCATTCGGAAGTATTAATTATGCATTGTATATTGTACTGTCTACAGCACATTAGCGTACTATATAGAGAATGAAGTTAAATTGAAAAATAATTATAATATGGATATTTAAACACATTTTAGAAAATGGTGGCCGTTCATTTCGATACAGGCTTCAGTTCTTTTGTCCATATTATCGAACTATAGACTATTGTACCTAATTCCAATTACCATTTTCGTCCTTCGTACGAGTAACTCATGTTGAAATAATTCTGCACCTATTCTATAAAAGAGTACCTTACGTACTGTAAATTCAATCTTCACTTCTACCCGATCCGAAAAGATAAAATCACTCAGAAATGCTATCTACTGTCCGTTCAAGTGGTTTTGTCGCAGGGTTGTAGAAAGGGGGAGGGAAATCACGTGACAGTTAATTACTTAAGGAGGCCCTTTTATTTAAGTTATTTTAAACACTTGAATAATATTACGTAGACGTCCAATTCCTAACAGAAATTAATGTTTTCAGAAAAGAGCTAAGATAGCCCAGCTACTAGACTTTACAAAGGGGCGAACAGAAGCAGGTGGGGGAAACCGGGATGCGACATAGGGAAACGGACGACAGTACCGGTACGAAAATATGATTCAATATTGAAAGCTCTTTCGTCACTGGAAAACGCGAACATATTTCTGAAACGTATTATACTCAGTAACTCAGTACTGCTTACGCGCCCTCGGCTCTGTGTCGTGAACGGTTGGAAGTTTACTAGTGGAAGGGGTGGGAGTGAAGTACATTCCAAAACTCAGGTACAATAAAAATTGAAGTAAAAATAAAATGATGTCCCTGTATAAATAACACTCGGGAGGAAACTATAGTAGAAAAAATATGGGAAATACCCGTTATTATTCGGTTGAGAAGCTTTTATCATCCAGTCTTCTCTCAAAAAACCTGAAAGTTAGAATTTATAAAACAGTTCTTATTACCGGTTGTTCTGTATGGTTGTGAAATTTGAACTCTCACTTTGAGAGGAAAGAAGCTAAGGGTGTTCGAGAATAAGGTGCTTAGGAAAATATGTGGGGCTAAGAGGAATGAAGTGACAGGAGAATGGAAAAAGTTATACAACGGAGAACTGCACGCATTGTATTCTTCACCTGACATAATTAGGAACATTAAGTCCAGGCGTTTGAGATTAGCAGGGCATGTAGCACGTATGGGCGACTCCACAAATGCATATAGTGTTAGTTGGGAGGACGGAGGGTAAAAGTCCTTCGTGGAAGAAGAGACGTAGATAGGAGCATAATATAAAAATTGATTTGAGGGAGGTGGGAGATGACGGTAGAGACTGGATTAGTCTTGCTCAGGATAGGAACCGATGACGGGCTTATGTGAAAGCGGCGTATCAAAGCGAACAAAAATAGGTATAATTCAATTCTGATTTCAAAAATAATCACAAATGTGAGTTACGTAAAAATCAATTAGGCTACGTAAAATTCATAATTAATATATAGGCAATTAAATGTAATTTTCACAGGATCTGTGCATAATTAATTACAAACCGGAACTACTTATTCTGTAACTTGATTACGTATAACCCACGTTATACTGCATATTATATTTATTTCCCTGACTAATTCAGCACGATGTGATTATAACGCATGGATGGAAGCAAAGAAACATAAAAATCGTGTGATCTTCTTCCGTAAACAAACAAGTATGTTTAATTAATTTTAATAATAGTTTTTTACATGCAGAAGTAACACTTCAACAATTTAAATTAGAAAAAAGAATTGAAAAATAAAAATCATTTAGGAAAAAAAAATTCAAATTGAACCATCCTCTGTCCTTCATTTCATTGAGTAAAAATTAGTTTTAGTAAGAGAAATAAATAATACAATTTTTAAATTGAGTCTGTCCATTATTCATCTTCACTGGGATAGATATTTGAAGGGTACAGGAAAAAAGATGAGGGTCACATAAAGCAAATCTTTTCAGGAAACCAAACAAAGTTCGAATTACAGTTTGCACCCAAAGAGCAAATTGTCGTCCTTGAGACAGTTCGATTTACGTAACATTATACTAGAAGTTAATTGAGGCATTGACATGGGAAAGGTCGTAACTGCCAAAAATTCGAATTTTTAGGTTTTTCATTGAGAAGGTAGTAAATGGCCATGCCAATGGCACAGAGAAAGTAGTATGTCCGTATGTAATGAAACTAAGCTGGAAACGTAGTCACTAGATGTTGTAAGTTGTATGTGCACAGATGTTGGCGCGGAGAAGGTAGTAACTCCTTTTACAACATCAGAGTGTGTCTAGACAAATATGGGCTGATAACTGTGCAGGGCAGAATAAGAATCGGATGATTCTAATGGTCCTGATTTACATTATTGCCAAGAAACATTTTGATTCAGTGGACTTGAAATTCCTGGTTTCAGAACATTCCTACATGCCATGTGATTGGGAATTTGGCATCATAGAGAAAGGAAAAAAAAAAAGATGCAAGACCATGGTTCCAGAAGAGGTAAGGCCGAATAATGTAATAATGATGAAGGATGAGGATTTCTTCGACTTTTCTGCAGAATGTGACAAGTTTTTGAATACAACTCCTATCAAAATCAGCACCTTCAACTGGATTAGACTCTCAAGAGCTGATTTTCCTCTAATAAAAACAAGGCAGTCATTTAATGACATGGAAATGTGGACAGAGCACAGGATTTTTAAGAAAGGACAGTCATTAACGACAATCACTAACTTGCAGTGTTTGCAACGCCTTGAAAGAAGACCAGTCGTCCCTGATGCCAAAAAGAGAGACTTGTTATCTGTTAGACTTCCTCGATGAAAAGTATCATGCATTTTACCGAAAAATTTGTGCATAATGTATATGTAACGTTAACTCTCAGTTTGGCTAAGGAGTGATTTCAATGTTGTATTTTCATAAAATAGGATTTCACAGATAAATCTGTGCCAGACTTTTCAAATTTCATATGTAACACAAACATGAGTGTATGTCTTTCATTTAAAGCAGTTTCTGTAATAATGTGAGAAAGTGTTCATAAATTTGTTTTTTGCTTCCCCTGAAAAATTTTGTTTTTGGCAGTTACTACCTTTCCCATGTCAGCGCCTCAATTGATATAATTAATTTCAATGAATTCAAATTCCAATTTAACAAAATTTTCTAAAAGTTATGTAATTTTCTTTGATAAGATAACCTTTTCAGGAACCCTACATTGCAGAACTCATCGCCGTCATGGAAACGATATTGAATTGATACGGATTGAAGTTATTCAATTGAAACTACGATACTGAAGGAAAATCCGACGTAACGCAGGAGATAGTGTTAATAATCTGTAACAGTTAGAGGCATACTGAATTAATTTGTACTTACCTTTTTCAAATTCCCGTCGGATGTCCCCAGAAAGGCCACCGTATGGCGCTCTGTAGTGGCCATGGATACGGAGGCGAGCGATGTGTTAGGGAAGTGTATGGCCGCTTGGCTGCTTATTGGCGAAACTCCGGAGATTTTCAACCCCACTTCACAAAAATTCAATATGTTGCCAGTCTCCTGAAAAAAAGAATGATAAAAATAAGTTCAAGTATTCCTCTTCAGTAAGTGAACGTTACGAATGCACGTCAAATAAAGTGCTACGGCATACCAGGGGTTCACTGCATCGAGGTCTTCACCCCTTCACGGTTCCCAGCATGATGGTCACTGTTTATAAATAAAACTAGACTCTAGGAATTCTAATTCTATTTTGTACAAAAATGAAACCAATGCAAATGTTATTCTATCTCTGGTTAATTAATCTTAAAAGTTGGTTGAATACAACATTACAAAGCATTTATTTAAATAGAGAGGTGAAATTTGTATTTTCTACAATTTTTTAAGTACAGACATCATATTTCATACACTTCATTCCCTTCTTGTAAGTTTTCTTGCATATACCAGGGTCATTTGCAGAATTTGTATAACAGATGATGTCCATCGATTCTTACACTTCCAATTATTGCATTTATAATGATGGAGTTATAAATTCCTAACAGTGAGTAGTTTCAATACTAATGTAGTAAACGTCACAGGATTTATTTCCTTCATGTGAAATATTTCACGAGAACAAAATAAAATTCTCTTAGTGACAGCTAAAATACAGTGTCCATACTAGTTAAGTTTTTAAATTGGAGCATGATTATGTCCAGATAAAGGTTTGTTTAATAATGTAATAGAGAAAAAAATTAAAGAAACATTTGGTATTATGAAAACTTCATTTATGTCTGACTTTATATTTCCTTAAATATGATTACATAATTAGTCTAGTCCAGTAAATCAGTCAGGTCTGTTACACTATTCTGTTCATATGGATACACAGTTGAAAAAGAAATCCCACAGATGTCAGCACAAGCCAAGATGATGCACAAAGACCCATTTTGATTGTACTGCTACGTTCACTCATTTTGATTTGGCGAGTTTCTGTGTCCAACTCTTGCTTTGTGTTTTAGTCTAAGCGTGCATTTTTACTCTGCCAGATCTGTTTGTGTTGTGTTTTCCACAAATAAAAACATTTAAAGTCAAGATCAAGAGGACATAATAGTACACGTGTCCAGTAGTTAAGTTGCTATTTTGAAGATTTTTAAGCAAAAACATTTTAGGTTCGCACATGCTTGTTTGCTTTGTCAAGTCTGTTACCTGTCAGATCTGTTACTCCGTCATGTCTGTTACATCATTCAAAACAGTGCTGTAAAGCAAGGTGAGTGTACAGTGGCTGATTACTATGGCAGAGACATTGCACTATATTAATACATACAGAATATGCACTAAATAGTACTTTAATTTTGATGTTTTCAATCGTCCATTTGTTCACAGTTTTTGCAAATGACCCACCTGCGTTTCATTGTGATCAGATTATGAGTTATTCAAATCAAAATAAAATGTCTCACGCATGACAATGTTTTACGACATCTCATATACTGGTAGAAAATAATTATATACATCAAAATTTAAATTTGTGTCAAATAAATGTGTTTTATTTTTTAAATTTCGTAAGCATTTCGTTTATGAAATCAATGCTATTGCGTTCTGTTACCTACAATACTGCGTGTTCAGTTCAAAGTGTGTCATGGCTCGCTGTATGCCGTTATGTGGCTAGCCGATGAGCCTAGAGAATTCAATCTTCCTACACTTCCGCAGAGTCGTGTTACCTATGTGCCAGAGAAGTTGCTTGGCAAGTACGGCGTTCATTCTAAAGAGTACGTACCGATACGTACGGTAACGCCGGTAGTGGCAGGAATGTGAACTGTTTGGAAACACGTACTGAGGTGAGTTTTTTTTCTTACTGTCGGGATATGGGGAGAGAGTTAAGACGATTACTTACGTATTTGTTGACATTAACTTGGACGGTCAAAATGGACACGGAACATTTGATTTGTGTTGTGGAATGTGGTTGCAACCGATGATAACAAATACCCTGCGTATGACTTGCCCACGCAAAACAAAGTTCGAAAGAAATTATGGTAGCACACAGACCGTACAGACCGCCATCTGTTGCTACGCCGTTCAAGTTATACCGTACACGTTCTCAAGTTCAGATTGAACGCCTTGAATAATAGGCAAGTTTTCTGATATAAAAGTTGAAACTCGCTTCAAATCGCTGACTCACAAGAGTGACGTCATGACACACTTTGAAATGAACACCCAGTATGTAGTAGGGGAAGCTGTTGTACCTGGGGACTCTTGGTTTATTTTCAAGGTCATGTGGTGGAATTTTTGTTTTCGCAGTTGACCACTTTAATTCCATCATTCAGCTATTCTGTGAATGATTTACTTTTTGTTGAAGCAATCTGGAGAGATTTTATTTTAACAAATCTGTTTTTGAACCTAAAACGTAAGTAATTTTCAAATTAATTAAATATGTTCAATTGATTCTTTACATACACGATTAAAAACTTAAATCTATATTTTTAAACCCTGTTATTCTAGCTACAAATCCGTGTGGTTATTGGCTTGTTTTCGGTATCACATTCTCGAAAACTTGTCGAGATTTATTTTACTGATTCATGATGTACCTAGGGATGGTGTACCTGGAGGGAACTGTCTTCAGGTGGACCTCGTTATATATTAAACCCTTTTATAAATAAGTTACTCTTGTGATGAGTACTCAAAAACGGTATTTAGTAATGACTTTTATGAGGTTTCAGCTTAAATGGAAATGCTACGCAGCAAATTCAAAATCAAGAGACAAACTCCAGCAAAGCTAAATTATGCTCCTTCCAGGGAAAGAATAAATCATAATCCTAAAAAAAAAAGGGAAAGGCACGCGTTTTAACAGATACTCCAGAGAAAACCGAGCTAGAAGGAAGGAAAAGAAAGTTGATTGAGAAGAGAAATATGATGAATAAAGTTCAGAAACGGAAGAAGTTGAAGCCACAAGTTCTATTTCCAGAAGATAGAAAAGACTGAAGATAAGCCGAGGAATGTGTCGGTGCTAATGATAATGATGAAGATGTCATTTCAACTGTAAATTACACTGAGTTGATTGCTCGAGCGAATTTAGAAGAAATAAGAGAAGAAAGTTTTGTTCTCATTCGTGTGGCAGGAAAAGAGACTAATTATAAATTTTTGTCGGTAGAATTTGTAAGAAGATTTGTGAAACAGAATTTGAAGTTTACTAAATACGACAATTTATTTATTTTTTTTTTTACATGATGAGCAATCATACATCCGTCTTTTGAGTTCACTAATGTAATCAGAACACCTGTAATACCACGTAATGTAGCCTACTTGCTCTAAATAAATTACATGCTCTCAACAACGACACGCTTTCACAGATGGCTTTATGGTTTGAATCTAATGGTTTCTTGCTTAATCAAGAAAAAAAAACTATCAACTTAACTTTCAGCCTAAACTATCAAATAAATATGGACAACAGACTCAACTACACAAAATTTCTGGGACTTTTTATAGACTCCAGTTTAACATGAGATAAGCACATCGAATACATATGCACAAAGCTATAAAGAGTTTTATATTTGCTAAAGAAATTAACTAATTGCGTTTCTCAAAATTATTTAAGATGTGCCTAATTTTCTTTCTTTCAGTCGATAATTCGATATGCCCTAATTTTCTGGGGAAATGGAACCAAAATTGGAAGCGTGTTGATTTTACAAAAGAAAGCCATTAGAATTTTATGTAAATCAAACTATCTGGAACATTGTCGGCCACTTTTCAGACAATCACGGATTTTAACAATCATAAATTTGTATATATATGATCTAGTACTTTACACTCGACAAAATATCGACAATTACTCATTAGTGGCCAATATACATGATCATGAAATTAGAAATAGTCAACAAATTAATATTCCATATTGTAGATTACACAAGAGCAACACAAACTCTTTAATTATGGGGATGAAATTATATAATAAGCTCCCAAGTCAATATTGTAAATGACCAATCAATAGTTTCAAAACTAGATTTTACAATTGGTTATTGAATAATCCTTTTTATTCTGTTGCTGAGTTTTTTAACACAAATTTTTATGAAATCGCATTTTAATAAATAAGTTATTTGCAATTTAGTTAGTTTTCTTCAATTTAAAAGTTTGAAATGATTTCATGTTTTCATTGTATTAATTAAATTTAACTTTTTCTGTTATTAGTGTTTAAATGTATTTATGTTTTTTCAATGTATTCTGACGAAGCCTAAAACTGTATGTCTAATGGCCAAATAAATTGAATTGAATTGAATTATAACACATTCAAGTGAAAAATAAATCCGAAAAAAACACTCAGAATATTAAATTCGCTATAAATCGACGCAATTGTAACAATTCGCGAATATGTTCATATTTAGCTATTAGAACTATATTTCGCGATTTGTCCGGATTATTTTATCTGCATATTATTAATCAGAATCACTCAATTCGTCAAGATTAGTAAAAATCTATTGTATATCTATTATGTCGAGATTTTCGCGATTTCCATAAATACCTGGCCCTGCTAATATGTAATAAACAAGAATTCAGAATGCTTTGTGTTCAGTCTATATATTGATGCATTCTCGTGATGGAATGTTGACCACCATGTCAAGAAACTAACCCCCTTTTAGACAAAGTAGTAAGAACTCGAGGGCATGCAAGAAAGATCCTCTCAAGAAGACTGGAGAACCCGACTAATTCTACTCGTTTCCTCCACATTACGAAAATGTAACAAGATTCAATTTATTTTACGTGGGTTGGGGTTCATTTACTAAAGGCATTCCACGTTTGTAGCAAGGATACTTACGACTCTGCCATTAAAGTTTCTAGAAGCGAACAAAATCAGACCAACTTCTGAGAATCCCAGGTAAGTAAATGCAGACCTGGAGGGGTTTAGGACGTACACGCTGCTCTCATTTGTGATAAAATAACAACACACAGCGCTTCACGCTCTTCTGCTATCCATAATGCCAGAAAATTCGCCAAGTTTTGCATACTCCCCCGTGTTTCACATTCAAAATAATAACTGCCTCTTTAAGCAGAAGCTACCGTGCTAACTAAACACTTTGGGTCACAGTGCAGTGTTATTAGGATCCATAATTCATTCACACACACTTCAACAACCAACTTAAGGGTTATTGTACGTGAACACATCGAAAAATCATTATAGATTTGCTAGTATTTAAACTGCAAGTGCACAAAAACTTACAGCCAAAATTTAAAGTAATTTTTACAGCGTTATAATTGCTCACTTTAAAATATTTTGAAAGGTAAACTTTATATGAGGGGCGGATCTACAATAAGAACTGCAGAGCTGCAGAACCGCCATTTAAATGGACCTGAAAAAATTAAAAATGTAAAACGTGCTTTTATGTACATCAAATATTTATATGTACCTACCTCATTGAATATTACACGACTAATGTGAATTAGTCTATTGTATTATTACTATTAAATACGAAAAAATTCGGGAATCGAACCCAGGACCTCTCAGCTCTGCGCGCTGAGCGCTCTTACCAACTGAGCCATGCCGGGGACACGATCCACGGCGCCGGCCGAACCCCTCTCGTAATGCTATTTTACGGACTTACTACCTGCACTTGAGACGATACACGTCATATATATATGCAGGAGCGCATATTTTAAATGACTTTGTGGCCATATTCAACATCAGTTTCATGACAACTGCTAACGGTTTAATACATCAAATATTCATATGTATGAGGTCTCGCCCACCTCACTGAATATTACACGAGTAATGTGAATTAGTCTATTGTATTATTACTATTAAATAAGAGAAAAATTCGTACCGGCACCGGGAATCGAACCCAGGACCTCTCAGCTCTGCACGCTGAGCGCTCTTACCAACTGAGCCGTGCCGGGACACGATCCACGGGTTTTATGTAATCTAGTTAATTGTTTCATTTATTTTTCCAATACATTCTACTTCAATTCGAGATTTTACTGTCTGTAGGAGCCTTGAACTGCTCGAGAATTTTAGCTGTAGTGTACTTTTCGGATCTGTGATCGGCAGAATTAAGACTGTACATTTTTATTTTCTTCAGTTTAAACTATCAGCAAAATAATTAATTATGATTTTTCAAGTAGAATTCGACTGAAGTAATACAATAAGTTTTGCTCGGTACAAATTTTGTGATTTTGTTAATTTATAAACATTGTATCATATTTACGAAAAAAAAAAATCTGAGTAAAAATGACGTCAGATGTGTGACGCAAGTCCGCAGTGTTACTTATACATCACCTCTCGTAAAGTCACCTGGACACAACGGAAGCGGATTTGTCAGATTTCGGCATCGGAACGAAAAAGCCGTCTGAGCTGCAGAGGCGGGTAAGTAAGCTCTGTTGCATTAACTACAACACTGTTGTGGATGATGCATGCAATCCCCTGATTCCGTCATCTGGCACAAAATGCTGACAAATGGAAAATTCGCCAAACTAGCATCAGGAAATAACAGAGGAATTTTGTCTCTTCTGGTAGCAATACTAGCAGAAATAGTATTTTATTCAGGGGAAAAAGATAGTTAAATATACCGAAAAGATTTCAATTAAAAAGATTTACTTTAAAATAAATAATCATTTATATGATTTATTTATTTATTTGTTTGTTTGTTTGTTTGTTTATTTATTTATTTGTATATTTATTTATTTATTTATTTATTTATTTATTTATTGCTAGTAAGTTTGGAATACTAGTTAATAAATACAATGAAAGATAAACTAGCCCACTCCTGAATGAGTAAGACTCGTGCTCAGGAGGGGATTCCAATACAGACAAAAATAAAATTAAAATTCAGAGTGACTACAGATTAAAAAGTGTTTAACATTCTTTATTAATTTGGAGATGACTCGTGGTTAAAATAATATTGGAATAAAATTTGTTTAATAACCTGGGACCTTGACTCATGCTATGATAAAAAGCTGCATTGGTTTTACATTTTGGTTCACACAAACGCAGGGAATTCATATTTTTAATTCTATATTTATGTATATTAAAATTTCTATGAAAATATATTAATAAAGTAAAATAATAAAATATTTATTTATTTATTTCGCTAATAATTGTAACATAAAATATAATATATACAGAAAAACTTTAGTTCACACGTAAAAGAGTAGAACTCGTGCTCAAGGGCGGATTCCTGAATTGAAATTAATAAGTATACAATACAATTTGTCTTATGTCTACTATGCAATTAGAATATATAATTTTAAAATTACATTTTTCAATTTTTATAAAATACATACATAACTTTTTTAATTTAATACTAGAATTGACAAGATTAGGATATTTAAATATAGATGTCGTACGCAGAGTATTTGTTATCATCGGTTGCGTACGGCAACTTTCCACAACACAAATCAAATACTCCGTGTTCATGTTGACCGTCGAACTTAATGTCAACAAATACGTAAGTAATCTTCTTAACCCTCTCCACACATCCCGACAGTAAGTAAAATACTCACCTCAGTAAGTGTTTCCAAACAGTTCACATTCCTGCCACTACAGGTGTTACCGTACATATTCGGTAAGTACTCTTCAGAATGAACGCCGTACTTGCTAGGCAACTTCTCTGGTACATACGTAATACGCCTCTGTGGAAGTGTAGGAAGATTGAATTCTCTAGGCTCATCGACTAGCCACATGACGGCATACAGCGAGCCATGACAAACTTTGAACTGAACACGCAGTATATATAATTAATAGAATTATTTACGACTAAAATTTCACCCTCTGTAAGACGCATTTTGAGAGGGAATATTTGTCTTTGAAAGTTCTGAACAACCTCTTACCAAATGCAATGAAATAATAAGTAAACAATAGGTATCAATAATTTTACTTGTAAATGTAAACTAGAAGTGGAAGAGCTATATGGAAACTAAAACGCCATTTAAACTGAAACTTTACAACAAAAGATTTGAACTCGGACTATACGTCCAAAATTATATCGATAAAACTTCCTTACGACGAAGGCACTTCAGCCTGAGAGCTCATTGCTCACTTGGAAGCCTTCAGACACTTTTCAAGAAAATGGAGAAACAGTCATGCATGTATTCATCCACGTCCACTTTGAAGATTTATTCATACTGTGTCTACGAAGTCAGTTTTGTATATATTATGGCTGGATTTACAAACTCTGCAGCTTGAAGTGTTGTCAAGATTCCCGCTAACGAAATTCTCTCTCCGTGAAAAAGAAAATAGTTGTGAAGATTTCTAAATTGTTTGCGTACAATATCTATCACATTGCCGAATAATCTCAAAGACTACCTGCATTTATTCGAAATTGTGATTCATAAGGCACAGTTAGTGGGAGGGAAAACTAAATATATAATTGTTACAGCCAATTTACGGGAATTGTAATCTAAGCTCAGTGACACTAAGGGCAGTATTCATAAACGAGACTTTGGATGGAGACTTCCCAAAGTCGAGTTTCGTAGTAAAGTTTAACTTTGTTATAGATCCTATTCATAGACAATACTTCTGAGACTTTGACTTTGGTAAGTCGAGATCTGACGATCGTGTTCTAATGTTGGCAATCAAAATCACTGCCTTCTAAACGATATAAATTTATAGATAGTTGAAATAGAGTAGGTATTGCCACAATAATAATAATAATAATAATAATAATAATAATAATAATAATAATAACAATAATAATAATAATAATAATAGGTTGCAGCCGCCAAATTACTCTTCAAGGAACGATCACTCATATAAATTGAGGGAAAGAAGACAGAGGACGGACACTGGAAAGTTTTCTTTTCTCAATAGTACTATCAGGGACTGGAATGCTTTACCTGCAGACTTACTAAAGGCTTTACCAACAACCAAGAATGTATTTTAAAATAGGCTTAAGGACTTTACTAATAGACGGTAATTATACACAATATTTAAAGGGTGTAAATGATATTTTGTTATTGAAGATTTGTATCAGTGGAGAATTATGTTGTGTCAGTGAAGTGTGTTGTGTCAGTGAAGTGTGTTGTGCAAGTGAAACGTGTTCCTGTCAGTGAAGCTTCATAGTTTATAGTGGCAGTGCAAAGTATTTGAACAGTGAAATGTTTTTGAAGTGTTAATGAAATCAGGATAGCCAGTGAAATGTGTCGTAGTTACAGTGCAGTGAGTGAGTTGACAGCGAAATGAGTGTAATGTTGAAAGGTACTTGTGCAGATATGAACATATCATACTCGTGGGTTTCAGTTCGAACTTAGGTTTAAGATACAAATTAGATTTATTTTAAATGTTATTTTAAGTGATTGTGCTTCATTTAATTTAGGATATTCCCTGTTATTATTGTTAGTATTATTATTATTAGTATTATTATTAATTGTATTTTTAAGTAATAAGTTTATTATTGTCATCATTGAGTGTAATTCTTTACCACTGCCACCGGGTATATAGCCATTGCAGTGTGAATAAATACATACAATCAAAGCCATCTTTTGAGTCACAAATCAATGAAACAGTTGAACATCGGTACATGTTAAATGATTGTTAACCGTTCTTGCAGCTTTAGCCTACATAAGAATAATAAATTATTCGAGGGCTTATTGTGAAACTAACGTAAGTACAAAAATTGAAATTTTTAGGTCTTTACGCCAATCGATAATAATTTGTTCTTCTACTCGGCCACAAAAAATCGTAACTCTGTTCGAACAGTCTTGTATATAACACAATTCGTAACTACAAAACATGATTGTAGACTTCATATGAAATAGTATTGCCTGTTAAGAATTTTGTTGTGAATAAAACATCGATTGTAGTTACATTAGTTTCTCCATTAAGCCCTCAAATTATTTCACTGTAAAATAATTTTATTCTGAAGATATAGAAGATTAGAAGATGCCACCAATGACAGACTATGAAAGAGACGTATTAACCTCCCGTAAGACGACATAGTTATTCCCTGCTTGTTTGAAGAAACTACTTAAAAATTATTTGAAATCAATATGCAGAAAACATTATTATGACGACAGCAGGATTATAAATTAACTGCCTATCCAATTGTATAACTTATTCTTTATAGAATTAAATAGTCAAAATCAATATTAAGCCATCAATCCTTGCCGGTACCTGTAGCGTAAAATCGCGATGAAATACATTGTATTATTTATTGGTGGAACAGAAAATCCTTTTTTATTATTCATCAATGAAAGTTGAAACATGACGAGGTATTTATTACTGTCTGTTTATCAAATCTGTACCTTCATTTTCATTTATAATCTATAATAATACGCTGAGGAACATGAGCAGCTTTAATACTCTCCTGGATGTCCTCAATATTCTCGGAAAATTCAACAATTTTCCAAATATCAGCCATTTTCCTTATGTTGACAAACGAAAGTCAAAGTCTAGATTTTCGGCGACTTCGAAGTAAAGTCACGATTGAAGTTTACTTTCGTCAAAGTGTCGACTGTGAATAGGAAAATGGTGACTTTGTACTTTCCAAAGTCAACTTTGGTCCAAAGTCTTGTCTATGAATACGACCCTAAAGGACGCCGTCCACCAAAGTTAAAAAATAACGTCGAAACAACTGACGTGGACATAAACGCGCATTAAATTTTATGCAATATTTTTTTTTTTAATTTCCAAGTTTTTTTTTCTTAATTCACTGGTTTTCGCCATATTAAAACTAACTTCTTCCTTCAAACTAATTCCTCAAATACCATGCACAACTTTGTAAAAGGTCTATATATGAAAAACTAAGCAATCCCATCCGTTGAAGAAAATATAAGTCAGTGCAAACAAGAACGGTCTGATGTTTTTAACATATGTAACTCGAACAGAGACTGTAAAAGCGAACACAAGAAAATTAATATAGCCTGGCATGCAAGCCAATGATCCGTGAAGCTACATGAGTCTCACGAGGAACGTGCGACTTCCCGTTAAAACTTGCCAATGTGTAGGTGGGAAGCTTAAGAGAGTCCGTCCATAATTTTTAAAACTTTTACAAAGCACACAACGAGGACGGCACAGCTACTAGAGCACATGTCGGCTTCATGCATAATCCACACGATCACGATCACTAATATGCTTGCATAGGTAGTTCACCGTAACATTCACTGAAGGATACAGCTACTGTTATAGAACGTGCCGGTTTCATGCGCACGAATACAATTACTACATAGTCCTCCCTATATGACGGCACGAGACATGCAGAAACGTTGCCTCGCACAGCGCGACTGTCGTACGCACAGAAGTTCAAGGACATTTGTCGAGCGATGCATGCGTGCAGTTCACCTGAGTTTGTTGTGAGCGACTGAAGATATTACTCATTTCTGTGTAATGTGGTGCGGTGTGTTTTGTTCTTCTAATTGTTTGGGAACACTGAAGGGATTACTCATTCGTGCGTAATTTAGTGAATGCAAGTGTTTCTCGTAACTATTTGAAAACACTAAAGAGATTACTCAATACTGCGTAGTGTAGTAAAAAATATTGTTTTCTTTTATAATTGTGAACTGACTACTCAGTCCTGCGTAATGTAGGCCTACTGTAAGCGATTGTTGTTTTTTTAATTGTTTGACAAGACTGAAGAGTTTATACATTCGTGCGTAACGCAGTGCAAGATACTGTGTTTTTTACTGATTGTCTGGAAACACTGAAGGCTTTACATATTCATGAGTAATGTAGTGTAAGACAATGTGCTTCTTATTAATTGTCTGAGAACACTGAAGAGTTTACATTTTCGTGAGTAATATAGTGCAAGATATTGTGGTTTTACTAATTTTCTGAGAACACTGAAGGGTTTACATATTCGTGAAAAATGTAGTGCAAGATATCACGTTCTCTACACCATCTCATTCTAGTGCCGAGGTCATGGAAAGCATGGGGCTCTAGCTCTATGCCCCCCAAATGCCTTCATGGCATGTTACGGGGATACCTTTACCTTACCTTTTTACTAATTGCCTAAGAACACTGAAGGGTTTACAATTCGTGCGTAATGTAGTCCAAGATATTATGGTTTTACTAACTTTCTGAGAACACTGAAGGATTTACATATTCGTGAAATATGTAGTGCAAGTATCGCGTTCTTTACTAATTGCCTAAGAACACTGAAGGGTTTACAATTCGTGCGTAATATAGTGCAAGATATTGTGGTTTTACTAAGTTTCTGAGAACACTGAAGGATTTACATATTCGTGAAATATGTAGTGCAAGTATCACGTTCGTTACTAATTGCCTAAGAACACTGAAGGGTTTACAATTCGTGCGTAATATAGTGCAAGATATTATGGTTTTACTAACTTTCTGAGAACACTGAAGGATTTACATATTCGTGAAATATGTAGTGCAAGTATCGCGTTCTTTACTAATTGCCTAAGAACACTGAACGGTTTACAATTCGTGAGTAATGTAGTCCAAGATATTGTGGTTTTACTAACTTTCTGAGAACACTGAAGGATTTACATATTCGTGAAATATGTAGTGCAAGTATCGCGTTCTTTACTAATTGCCTAAGAACACTGAAGGGTTTACAATTCGTGCGTAATGTAGTGCAATATATTGTGGTTTTACTAACTTTCTGAGAACACTGAAGGGTTTACATTTTCGTGAGTAATGTGGTGCAAGATAATATGTTCTTTAATAATTGCCTAAGAACACTGAAGGGTTTACAAGTTCCTGCGTAATGTAGTGCAAGATACTGTGTTTTTACTAACTGTCTCAGAACACTGAACGGTTTACATATTAGTGAGTAATGTAGTACAGTGCAAGATATTGTGTTCTTTACTAATCGAGAACACTGAAGTGTTTACATTTTCGTGAGTAATATAGTGCAAGATATTGTGTTCTTTACTAATCGAGAACACTGAAGTGTTTACATTTTCGTGAGTAATATAGTGCAAGATATTGTGGTTTTACTAATTTTCTGAGGACACTGAAGGATTTACTTATTCGTGAAGAATGTAGTGTAAGATATTTTTTAAATTGCTTCTGAACAATGAAGGATTTACTCATTCGTATATAATGTGGTGTAAGCTATTGAATTCTTTTCTAATTGAGGAGAGTTTTTGCAAAAGTCGATAGATGCAGAAATTTTAAGAAGTGAATTACATATTGATATCTTATGTTTTCTACCTCTGGAATCGATCTATGAAATCAGATTTAATAAAACTTTATTCATACCGTATGTAGAGACTACCAAACCTTCCAGGTTTTTTCAAAACTCGATAGATCCTGCCACTTAGTGTAATTTCTGTAAAATCTTGATTTCTGCATCTATCGACTTTTGCAAAAACGCTCCTCAATTGTTTGACAACATGGTCAAGTATAGAACATATAATACAGAATAATACATCAGACAACAGAATATAATTACAACAGAAAAAGAAATAAAATAATATAATCAATATAAAAAGAGGGTATAATATTAACAAAATTTGAGGACCGAATGAACATCGCTCATGTTTGGTCGCAGTTCAGATATATTATAAATACAATACAACACAAAACACACTACAAAAACACCTCAACACACGAACAAACACAACCTACCAGGTTTATACAAACTAACATGCAATACTTGTAATGACTTCTACATTGGACAAACTGAAAGATCTTCTCAAACACGTTGTAAGGAACATATCACAGCCACAACTAAATCAAACATCAATTCTACCTACGCAGAACACATCACACACTCCAACCACAACTACAGCAACATAGAAACTGACATGAAAATTCTATATATCCAGCCAAAACTCAGAAATACTATATGCTAGATCAATACTAAATTTATAGACACACAAAAACACACCCACAACACATCCTCAAAACTTGAGGGGATGCGCTACTGAAAAATGACAGTTTTTGAAGAAATGTATTTTTTTTTCATATACTAAATTCCAATGCTCCATTACCACAACCTGTGTTTCAGCTATAATATGCACTATAAAAACATAGCAAACTCTTGTTTTAGATTAAAAAAACGGTTTCCAAAAATAAAAGTTTTATTTTCAAATTTTATTTTTAAAAGAGTTATTTCTTGACTTAGATCATTGAAATTTTCCTGATTAATTCACAATCATGATAATAATATGCTGTCAAAATTTCAATACATTATCTCTTAAAATGTAGAAATTAGAAAATTCAGTAGCGCATTCCCTTAATTGCATTTCAGAACACACACACACAAACACACACACACACCATTTTCGGCACAACGTTACCAATCTGAACACACCCACCCAATACAATAGGAAGCCAGAAGACTTCGCGGGATGTCACAAGAATTCAGAGTATGATGGAAACTACATCGAAACTAGTCAATCGGGTAAAAATAACACTGCAATTTTAAATATTAACATAGTGAAGTTGTTATTTAAATAACTTAATACTTCATCACTTCGAACTGTACTAAATATATACTAACGAATGGTGTACATTCCCATTTAAAATTATTTATGGTCGACCATGCCGAAATGTAGTAATTATACACCTGGTAGTAGCCCTTTAATGCACCTCATTAAAGTACTCCTATTCATTATAGTTCAGTTGTTCAGTCAATGAGAAATCACCATTGTACCATTATAAAAGCGCAAGTATCGATTATTCTCGGATATGCAATCGAATGACAACTAGCGAAAAGTCACGGAGACTGGAAATCCAATACTGTCGCAGAAGGTTATGTTCTGTTATTATAATAATTAGCGTTAATTGTAAATAATATTCAAATAAATTCAATTTGTCATCTCGTTTTTCAATTCTAAATCAATTTCCAGGTTATATCAAGACTAATGTTCATGTTATTCTCTAGATTATATCAAGGTCAATGACATTCGTTCCTCGGAAAAAATCAATACTTTCGCGTCTGCGCATACCTCACAATTTAGGTCAGTTCCGCTCCTCACTTACATAACCTTATTGTGTGTACTTAAAAATATTGTATTCACTGTATGCTTTGTACTGCACTATTTTATTACTGCTATTAGTATTATTACTATTATCATTATTACTATTCTTATGTTATCATTATTATTACTATTATTACTACTATTATTATGAATAATTGTCTTATTTTTTATATTTTGTATGCCTCATTTATTTTGACCTGCTGTTCACATTTTATTATGCTTTCTTCTTTCTTTCTGTATTTTATATATTATGTCTGATTTCTTCTTCCTTGTTGTTTACATTTTATTATTATTATTATTATTATTATTATTATTATTATTATTATTATTATTATCTTATTCAGTTTTGTGTGTAAAATTCTAGTGTACTTTGTAAATTTGTAGTGTTTTTGTAACGCAGTCTTTACTCCTGGTTGAGTGTTAGAGGAGGCCGTATGGCCTTAACTCTGCCAGGTTAAATAAATCATGATGATTATTATTATTATTATAACCTTAACATGAATGCTTATGACTAATTTCAAGTTAGAAATATGGTCGAGCATAAAAAGTCGTATGAAACTTGCCTATAATGGTAGGTTAATTAAGACGCTCGTTTCATAAACAAACATACTCACGTCTTAATTACTACCATTATAGGCTCGTTGGATAATGTACTATTGTAAAATAAAATAAGGACCGACGTAATAGGAGAAAAACTATAAAAGGAAATTCGATAGATTTCCATGAAAACGAAGGCAACTCACTAAACACGAATTTCTGATCTGGATGTCATGGTTAGAAATCGCAACGTGTCAACGCATCACGCAAATTTAAATTGATTCCAGTAGCTTCCGAATAAAAGGAAACCGTCGCTTCTATAACTGATCTTACCCCCTCACACCTCAGCGATCTCTTCCGAGATACCAAGAGTAAAAAATCGTTCCGTGATGAGTCCTTAGGTGATAAGGAAACGATGCCGAGTAAGGAAAAGTTTCTTCTGACACTTCCTTCTTGAAGACTTCTAACACGCAACAAACTTCGCTGCCAACACAAAATGTCAACAATCTGTGTATCAGCTCCGTTGTGGAAAGCCTGCATTTTTTATGAACTTGGTTCTGTAAACTTCTAGAACCTGGTTTCTGCGGTGTAGATTGTGAAGACGGCGCTGTGAATCCCCTAGTGGTCTAATCCGTAACATTCCTTAGTCAAAGAGTTGCGTTATACTTCATCAAATTACTCAAATATCTAATTATCTTAGAAGCTATATTATAAACCATGAATTTTTCAGCTTCAACACATTTACATTTTAGTTAATATCCCATTTGTCGTCGCACATACTTATGTACAGTGACATCAAAAACTTTTTCCTTACAATTTTATTGTAGCTTGGTTCTTTGACTATACAATGCAGGCACATGCTTATAAACAGAGGTAACCGTCGGAACGCTCAAGCTGTGTCGACGTAACATAAGAGTGGTATAATGTGTTTCAAAGACATCTTTACTTTTTCTGTGCAACAGAGAGCTTTTCTTATAGAACAACCATGGGGAAAAATGGCTCCGAAGGGTCACTGCCTTACCTCACTCCACCGACCCTCTCCTCCGCCTGGTGCTTCTCTAGACACGCTTCATTCATTGGCGGGTATGGCTTCGATCTCGGGACGTCAGTTTCAGGAAGAGTGGCAGCAAGAATATTTTGTTACTTACAAAAAGAAGAAAGTCTGTTGCTTAATATGTAGGTTTAAAATTGCGCATATAAAACGCTTCAATATTAAACGCCACTTTAATCGGAAGCATAGGCTAAAGCTGACTTCGGTGATCTTACAGGCATTTATTTACAATTTTAAAAGCTATTTTCGTAATATTTGTGAAAAGATACAAAACAAGATATGTTTATGGTATTTTCAGGATTTAGATACTTATTACTTTATTAAGTACCTATCTGAAACTGAACTTATTTAAAACTTTGAGTGCACATTAGGCCTACTTGATGCGTTCTCTCTCCAAGAAAGATTTTCAGAAGAACTGCAATGGACATGGAGATGTGTCTGTTCAATAATCCATTTGTATTTGATGTTACCCAAGCAACAGAGCCACTATAGAGATGCAAAATAGCACGCCACTAAAGTGTTTAGGAAAAAATGGGTTAGATCTCTTTAAATACCTACCAGAGGAGCAATTCCCTAATCTGCGCACATTTGCAATGTGTATGGTATCTATGTTTGGCTCAACTTACTGTCGTGAGCTGTTTTCCTTTTCAAAAGTATCTCCAGGTCTAGGATCACAGACATGCATTTAGTTTCAGTATTACGGTTGAGTTGTTCTATTTTAGAGCCAAATATATCCTTTTTAGTTAATAGCAAGAATTTTCGAGGGCAATCAACAACAGAAAAATGAAAACCAGCAGTATAGGCCTACAGTAGTATTTCGTTTCATACATATCCCATATATTTTGTTTAATATGTTTTGAAGTTAAATGACAGTGGAGCTTAGTTTTACTTTCTTTAGTATTTATAAAAAGAAACAATTGATTTCGTTGATCATTATATTGTGTTTAATATGTTTTCAAGTTAAATGACAATGGTGGTTTTAAAAAGAAACAAGTTATTATGTTGAGCATTGTATCTTTTAATATATTGTGCAGTAAAATTACAATGGAGCTTTGCTTTTTTCTTTATTGTTTTTAAAAAAGAAATACTTTATTATGTCGATCACAAGGCAGTTGAAGAATTTTTTGTGCACACGATAAAGAAAAGTTATACAATTGAAAAATATATAATTTGCCTAATGACAGTAGGTGGCCGTCATAATTATTGTATGATACGTGTACTTCCTATAAACAAAATACTGTAAATATTTTGAAACAAGAAATAACAGCGGCGAAATTACTGATGCGCAAGGTGTGTCGAATCCACCACTGCACTTGACTTAGCAAAACAACTGCGTTACCCCTCGCCTGTCAATCAAACGAATGTGGGGTGAGTAGGAACGTTCCCTTCCTACTTTTCTGATAGTCCCCATCGCTGTTATAGAAGGATACTTCAAAGACGGAGGTGGAAACTGGAAGTATAATATTGCAGACTGTGAAGAACAGTTTGTTTCTCGTTTTCCTGATTATGTAATCACTAGGTGGCGGATGTTGACCTAAAAATCTACTTAAAATGATCAGTAAAATGCCCTTAAACTAACAGAAAAATGACATGAAATTAAAAGAAAATGGCATTTAAATATTATACGCTGTACTCGCAGCACAACTTCTTAAAAATTAGTCACCTTGTTTAAATGACTGCCCTGAAAATCTCGGAGAGAGGAGGCAACTTCCAGGATCGCCACCCGTCCGCCGTAAAGGAACACGAGATGGCAGTACAGACGCTAGTGCAATTCAAATTGGAGTTATGACGTGACTCCTTACGTAATAACTAGATGGCAGCATAGCAAACCTGACAAAAGTTGTTACCGTCAAAACCTATAACGCCGAGCAATCTGGGTATATATGATCTAGGATTTAGGGAACCCGCAATGGACGTCCTGGAGAAAGAAATCGAAACTGGTATAACTAGAATACAGAAATGGAACTTCGGAAATTTTACTTCAGCATTGCAGTTTATCACAATAGTCATCTCTAGGTTCTTAGGTGTAAAGGATCGTCGGTTTTCTGACAGCTAGTGCGAAACATCGAGAAACTACTCCCCACATCAACGGATGTCATCGGTGCATACTTGAAGCAAGTGAGATCTCGTGGAGAATTGTAAAAATGACAGTAAAAATGTATATTATTTTAATGTACCGCAGTACATATGATATTTCCATGCAGATATTCTGCGTCATCATACGATGAAAGAGTAATGGAACGGAGAAAAATTCTCTCGGGCACCGGGATTTGAACCCGGGTTTTCAGCTCTACGTGCTGATGCTTTATCCACTAAGCCACACCGGATACCCATCCCGGTGTCGGACAGAATCGTCTCAGTTTAAGTTCCAATTCTTGGGTTCCCTCTAGTGGCCGCCCTCTGCACTACGTCATAGATGCCTATGAACGTAGGACCGAAGTCCACAACGTGCTGAAGTGCACTCGTTATGAGTGACTAGTTGGCCGGGATCCGACGGAATAAGCGCCGTCTTAAATCACGAAGTGATTTACGCATATCATATATATTATTTTAATGTACCGAAGTACATATGATATTTCCTTGCAGATATTCTGCGCCATCATACGATGAAAGAGTAATGGAAAGGAGAAAAATTCTCTCCGGCACCGGGATTTGAACCCGGGTTTTCAGCTCTACGTGCTGATGCTTTATCCACTAAGCCACACCGGATACCCATCCCGGTGTCGGACAGAATCGCCTCAGTTTAAGTTCCAACTCTTGGGGCGGCCACTAGAGGGAACCCAAGAGTTGGAACTTAAACTGAGACGATTCTGTCCGACACCGGGATGGGTATCCGGTGTGGCTTAGTGGATAAAGCATCAGCACGTAGAGTTGAAAACCCGAGTTCAAATCCAAGTGCCAGAGAGAATTTTTCTCCGTTCCATTACTCTTTCATAGTAAAAATGTAGTCGAAAGAAGCTCAAGTTGCAAAACCTAAAGAGGAGGCTGAAGAGGACCAATATGCTGAAAAACGCCGAAAATGGGCAAAAAAAGGACAAATAAAGCCACATTTTTCTGGCTTACATTGACCAAAAATTAACATATATTATGTTGGGCCTCAACTTCAGGCACTGGAAAAAAAAGTACTTTTCCTCAACTTCCGAGCCCCAGTTATCACATACATTATTCCCTCTCGTATGACGAAGAAACCTGAGACACGAGTGTTCTTCACGCTCATCTGGAACTGGGGAACAACTCCAAGAAACACTTCGCAAACGATCTCCCTAATTCACCCCTTCGTGGGACTACCTTCTCCGTACCACACAACGTCAAACTTGTAATAATATCCAGCGTAACACAACGTTTAGCTTCGGGCGCTTTGAGCGCGTGGAGAACTTGTTAAAATTCAGAACTTCATCCGTTCGATTACAACCGCTGCATCTTACGTAGCCGTGTACTTGCGTCATCAACGAAGAGACGTTGAGCACGGTCGCATCGTATGTAGGCTACTGAAATATTTCTGGGGCGTTCCCCAGATGAACACACAGGTTAGATTATAAAATTGGGTGTGCAAAAACCAAAAGAAATAAATACATTTGGCATTTTTATGGATGGCGATCTAAATTGGAACACTCAAGAAACACAAATATTTTCTCATCTTCACTTCTTGTTTCATACGAAAGAATTTCTACCACTTACAAGGAAAGGACACGCTCTGTATATCACGGAATTAAATCAGATTTTGTGACATGAAAGTACAAGACACACTGTTTAAAGTCATACCTGGTATGGGTAGCCAATGACCCCTCCTTTTGGAAATATTGGCTATTGTTTATGACTAGACTTCGTTGAATTGCCACACGCAGCATGCAATCAGGTTGCCGATGTACGGTAGTATAGAAGAGGTGAGCGACCGCCCGGTCTCGTAGTATAAGCAGTTCATGTTAAGAGTTGTGACCGGTCCAAATAGATAGAGCAGCTACAGCTAATGTATACCTATGTAAGCACATGTTTCTGCATTACTGTGGTTGGAATAGTCAAAGCTTAACATTTGTTCAGTGCAGACAAGAATTCAATTAAACATACTACAATGAGTGTGTTGCTGTACCAAACAATTACCCCTGGAATACCCTTACCCCCGCAGCCAGTCTTGACCCGTTGGAAAACGTGGTTGGATGCTGTTAATTATTATGCAGAATATTACGGAAAAATAATAGAGGTAACTGATGCATTGTATAGCACAGACAGTTCCGCTGTTGCAGCTGTAAAATCATTGCTTCTGAACAGCTATTGGAAGATATTCTGTTCATTGATTATAATTTTAAAATCGCGTACAAAAGCATCACCGTCTTAGAATCGTCTAAACTACAACTCTCAGACGCCCTTAATATAGTGGATAAAGTATCACAAACCGCTATCCAAAATAACAATTCACTAATTTCAGAAAAAGTGAATGTAAGTTGAGAAACGTTATTGCTAAAAATTCTACCTATTCACAACTTCTTATTATAAATACTATCAGGTCACGACAAGACGTCTAAAGTTGGTGTACTAAAAAGTAGTGACCTTACGTTCTTCAAAAATGCACCTATTACATCGTTTGATGTTTAACGTATATTTTCCCAATATAAAAACTGTTTTAGTGACCATCGGAGGAGGTTCACTTTACAGTCGCTCAAAATGTACGTAACTCTTTACTGCAATGCACATATTCAAGGATGATGTGAGTATATTACATTACATTTTAAGAGTTAATATATCTCACTACAAAATAATTTAGTATCTACATGTTTAGACATGTCCTACTTCAATGATCATTCATTATATTTCTTGAATGTAGGATACAGGTTTTATTGTAACCGCAGTATACTGTTCAATGTTTACATCAGAGGCATAAACCATCCGTTGCACGACCCCTTCTCATGCAGTCTATACTGCGTGCGTAGTAAACCTTACGATTCTCGTGGCAATTCCACGAAGTCTATTTATGACATACTTCCGTTAGGTGCCTAATAGGGAAGCATTAGACTGTGTAACGGCGTAGCTCATGTGGTTGGATGCTGAGTTGTCATCCAGGCAAAATATTGTAAAAAAATTGCACAAAATTGTAAAAATTGTAGAAAATTACTAAATTGTAAAACTGTAAAAATTTGTAAAAATTGTAATTGTAATATTGTAAAATTTTGACTTGTTCCGCATCTTAAATCTTCATTTCTCATGTAAGATCTATGGAATAGAATGAATGAATGAATGAATGAATGAATGAATGAATGAATGAATGAATGAATTCAACCTCTCACACTAAAGTAGGTATACTGTATACAAAAACTTTATATGAAATATGTTATATCACAGCGACTCATCGGACCAGCAAGAATACCTGGAATGTGTAATATTGGCGAAGGACAGTGTGGATATATATATATTTAATTTCTGCAAGACTAAAGAAAATTGAAAGGATTTCAATCTTTGACAATACCGCCTAATGGGATCTGCCTTCAAAACCTACGAGCTCGGTTGATCTGAACAAGCAGAGTTTTGTTCACAAAAATGTCAAGTTAACAAGGGACATCTGTAAGATTCAATCAGCTTTAATTAAATACTGATTCTTGCTTAACAACCACAACAAGCACCCAATACATTCGGAATGTATACATTTACAGATCAAATCAAACTCGGGCGGGATCCACTATGCATTGGAATCAGAGAGGTCGTAAAAGGAACGGAAACGTTCAAATAATGTCCGATCAAAAACCTTGAGGCGTTTCGTTTTAAACACGCAACCAAATAAAGTGAACATTTTCCACTGTGATATAAATGCCAGTTTACGCTGAAAATCAGGCAGTATTTCCAACTGGGAGCAAGGATTAGTTTTCAAATGAGCCAATAAAATATATTTCAAGTACCATCACAATAAATTCAAACTTATTACGCTATCACGATATGATGCAAAGGAAACTTTAAATGAATTGATGACAATGAATATTAAATGACTAAGGGTAAGTAAATTAAAACACGTTATATATCACCAATGACGTGAGGCAGAGAACACCCAGTGAGTTGTAGGACGGCCGTTGCGTAAATCTTTCTCCTGCATGTTGCCGTTTTCCCATTCCAACTCTTTACTGCTCATAGCGCGATGTGACGCGAAAAAAATAGACGCGCTAACAGCTATCACTTATGATAATCACAGCTAGGAAGTTCGTACCAAAATAGTAGATTTCAGTTGAGTACCGCGGGGAGTATAGATGTCGCCCGCGCCTCGCCCTGCTGCAGCCCGCCACAGGCAATACGCAGTTCACATAAACAACGCATACTATCATTCTGTGGAAACTGTGTAGGGTCGTGAATAGTTTGAAGAATATTGTTAATTTATAGACTATTAAGTTCTGAACAAAGTGAGCTATTCTGTTATTGTATTATTTACGTAATGTTAATATTATGCATGATTCCAAAAAAGTAAACTCATCTGTTATTATACGGGGACATCATTTTATTTTTACTAACATTTTTAATATTAACCTTCTATACCTTTAGAGAACCGGAAACACCGTTCGCTAACCCGTTCCACGACTGGAATTCGATGATACTGACGTAAAACACAAACACATCACTTTACTAGGTATAGAAGGGAAGAAAAGTAGTTCGTCCATTTACGTAAACTAGGAAATATCGCAATTTTGAGTTCGATAAATTTTCATTAGGTTTTTGTTTAGTCAAAATGCAGTACTGTATTAAGAATAAGTGTTTTTACTCACGAACTGAGTTATCCATGCGAACTTATTCATCATGCAGAGTATATTTGTAGTGTTTTTGCAACGCAGTCTTTACTCCTGGTTGAGTGTTAGAGAAGGCCGTATGGCCTTAACTCTGCCAGGTTAAATAAATCATTATTATTATTATTATTATTATTATTATTATTATTATTATTTTTATACTGTCTACAGCACATTAGCGTACAATATAGAGAATGAAGTTCAATTGAAAAATAATCATAATATGGATATTTAAACACATTTTTGAAAATGGTGGCCGTTCATTTCGATACAGGCTTCAGTTCTTTTGTGCATATTATTGCACTATAGACTATTGCATCTAATTCTAATTGCCAGTTTCGTCCTTCGTACTAGTAACTCATGTTGAAATGATTCTGTACCTACTATATAAAAGAGTACCTTATGTACTGTAAATTCAGTCTTCACTTCTGCCTGACCCGCAAAGATAAAATTACTCAGACATGCTTTCTACTGTCCGTCCAAGTGGTTATGCCGCAGGATCGTAGAAAGGGGGGAAAACACGTGACAGTTAATTACTTACCGAGGCCCTTTTATTTAAGTTATTTTAAACAGTTGTATAATATTACATAAACGTCCAATTCCTAACAGAAATTAATCTTTTCACAAAATAGCTAAGACAGCCCAGCTTTTATAGAGGGGCGTGCAGAAGCAGGAAATCGGGATGCGACGCAGGCAAACGAACAGTACCTGTGAGAAAATATGATTCAATATTGAAAGCTCTTTCGTCACTGGAAAACGCGAACATATTTCTGGAACGTACTATACTCACTAACTCAGTAGTGTTTACATGCGGTCTTGAATCTGTGTGGAGGACGGTTGAACTCCATTAGTAGAAGGGGTGGGAGTGAAGTACATTCAAAAACTCAGGTACAATAAAAATTGAAGTAAAAATAAAATGATGTCCCTGTATAATTATACAGACAGGAGTGTGCAACACGTTTACTTTTTCCCGGATTATTCTTCGTTAAATATTGACGTCTCGTGCTGCTATGCATTCGGTTGCGTTACAGGCCAAGTTCAACGTCGGAATTACGATACGAACTTCCTAGCTGTTATTACAATAGAAATTATTTTTTTAAAAACAATTATGGGTTTAATATTATGTGCCCCATACGAGATAACCGGAATGTTTTTTTTTTTTTTTTTTTTTTTGCATTTTTATTGAAATTTACATTCACAGTACTTCAGTCCCCTTCAAAGTATTGTCCATGTGCTTTCTTTGACGTCATCCACATTACTAAAACGCTCTCATGGATTCGGTCTCGTAGTGGCGAAATACGTTAGCAGTGCAGCCGTGCACAAAGGAGCTAATCTAACAGTGGAGAAACATTTTTAAGTTTTTCAGTAAACATAATATCTGATGCCTTAATTAAGTATTTTCTTTAATTCACTATCAGAAAACCATTTGGAAGAAGATTATCTCATATGAAATGGCATAGCTTACTTCTAATGCAGGATTGAAATTCTTCCATTTCCAAATTAAAATCTTCCACCAGATCCATATATTTTGTTTTCCTGTTGTCATCTGAAATATAACTTAAGCCTAAGATCTATACTGGAATTACGTTTAAGCATAACATAACACAATAAACAGGGATTACGAAAGAAATATGTAAGTCTATAAGATATAATTATCTTTGAAAAGCAATAATTCAGCATGGGATTTGTACTGCTTTTGTGAGTTGTTTTATACTTTGTAACTGTTTTTACAGTACACAATGAATTTTATCATCTTTTAATATCATGAAATATACGTTTTCCCATTCATTCTATTCATAACCTTCTACAGGGACATCATTTTATTTTTACTTCAATTTTTATTCTACCTGCGTTTCTAAATGTACTTGACTCTCACCCCTTTCACTAATGTCCTTGCTAACGTCAGTCAAACAAACTTACGGCCGCTGTTGCTAGCAGTGAAATAAACAGTATAGAGTACAGTGTGTTTCAGAAATATGTTGCATTTTCTATACAAGAAAGAGCTTATATTATTGAAGTTTATTTTCACACAGGTATCGTGTGTAGCATAACTGAATTTATTTGTGTGGACTGAGCAAAAGTGAAGATTAGAGTTACCGAAAGTACGGTACTCTATAATATGGTACGGTACTTAACATCATTATTTAAACAAGAGTTTTGTTTTACTGTTTGTATGTATGAAGGACGATGATGGAAACTGGAATTACAATATAACCGAATGTGAACAACAGTTACTTTCACAATTTCCTAATTATACCATTACGGAATATTTTCGTAGAAATGTCATTAATCTGATAGATAAATTTAGAGCAACAGAGTGTACAGAAAGGAAGAAAAGTGTAATATGCCCAACAAAGGTGACAGAAGATGTTGTAGAAGATGCTAGAGAAAGGATGCAGCGAGGTCGTAATAAGTCGGTCTTGAAGTTAGCTGAAGAAATTGCGGTTTCTTACGGAAGTGCTCACAAAATTCTCAGGAATAAATTAGGGTAGTAATATGCTGAATAAAGTAGACATTACATAATGAATATAACCGCCTGAAGAGTTGAGTTTGTGAAAAAAAAATTGTTACTATTCTACTGTTTTTTGATAAAATACTGTAAAAGTAATGATCAAACTGAAAATTGTAATACTGTATTTCCCTGTAACATAAATGGATACACTACTTTTCTCTCCTCCTATAGCTAGTAAAATGATTTGTTTACATATTGCACTAGTAACACCAAACTCCTATAATGGAAGGGGGGTAACAAAGATTCCGAGTATAGCCAGGTTAATGTTAAAAATGTTGGTAAAAATAAAATGATGTCCCTGTATTACCAGAAACGTCCATATCGAACCCGTATGGTACACCACTGAATTACAGATGTTCAGGAGTAGTAAACAAACTGCGTTCAGCGCTTCGTAACCGAGGAGTGGGGGATACCTATCATGCTCCTCTTGGCCCTGACACGGGAAGGGTTTCGGCTCGAACAGGAATTTTTGGTTAAAAATTTGTACATAAGCTTACCTCACAATGGTGATGAAGACCGTAAAAGCATTCATTTGTGTAACTCTCCGTTTGGTTGGTATTGGTCAATATACTTCTTTAAAAATGTACATGAGGATTCTCTATAAAACGCATGAAACAGGATGGAGCAGAGCAATAAGCACAACACGCAGAAGCAACACCTGAACAATCTTCTGAACCACACTCCATTGGCGAAAAATCAAATGCCACCTGAATTACATTTTTGAAGTCCGAGATTTGTCCAGGATTCACGTGATCAGCTGACTGCCAGGAATACTGAAGCATAGGGCGGAATACTGGAGCAGACAACTGGTTATGAACAACAGAGTACGTTTTCATAATAAACACTCGATTTTCCAAGTCAAGTTCTGGATTCTCAGCAAGAGTCCTTATGTAATGTGTTATCCTCCGAGCATATATTTTGTATTGCCTAAGGAAATATATATCCAGAGTCTGGATATATTTAGTTTGTTTAGGTGGAATGATCAAACATTCCATGTCTTAGCTTTGGAATGATTCATTTATTAAGGTTGTGTCCTTGTGCACATTCAATGACTCACACAACAGTGTACATTTTTGAGCAGCTGCAATATTTTCAGACAGAACGTTGGAGAAAAATGTTCTTAAATGGGATCTAGACATTTTACCACTCGCACTAGCTTCTAGGCTAGGCTAGGCTTACGGGCAAGGTGACCCATCCTATTAACTTGTGCAGTGCTCTCCCCACCCCTCAACTTGTACAGTGCTCTAACAGACAAACCACACATTACACAAACGAATGCTTTTGAGAGCTTTACAGAGATGTAAAGATGGGTCTGTATATAAATTTTGGATACGAAATTTCCGTTCGAGCCGAAACCCTTCCCTTGCGAGTGACATGAATTCCCTCGGCTCGTGTAAAATATGAAATTTCATATTTTTTCGCTTTCTAGTTATGATCAACGTGGATCATAAGTAAGTAGAATTATTTCGATCGTTGAAACAGGTTGAAACGGAATTCAACATTTGTCTCTCACCATACCACTATTTAGTTATCTATTTACCTATCTATCTATCCATTTACCTATCTATCTATCTATCTATTTACCTATCTATCTATCCATTTACCTATCTATCTATCTATTTACCTACCTATCTATCTATCTATTTACCTATCTATCTATCTATTTACCTATCTATCTATCTATTTACCTATCTATCTATCTATCTATCTATTTACCTATCTATCTATCTATCTATTTACCTATCTATCTATCTATCTATTTACCTATCTATCTATCTATCTATTTACCTACCTATCTATCTATTTACCTACCTATCTATCTATTTACCTACCTATCTATGTATTTACCTACCTATCTATCTATTTACCTACCTATCTATCTATTTACCTACCTATCTATCTATTTACCTACCTATCTATCTATTTACCTATCTATCTATCTATTTACCTATCTATCTATCTATTTACCTATCTATCTATTTACCTATCTATCTATCTATTTACCTATCTATCTATTTACCTATCTATCTATCTATCTATCTATCTATTTACCTATCTATCTATCTATTTACCTATCTATCTATCTATCTATCTATCTATCTATCTATTTACCTATCTATCTATCTATCTATTTACCTATCTATCTATCTATCTATTTACCTATCTATCTATCTATCTATTTACCTATCTATCTATCTATCTATTTACCTATCTATCTATCTACCTACCTACCTACCTATCTATCTATCTATCTACCTATCTACCTACCTATCTATCTACCTACCTATCTACCTACCTATCTATCTACCTACCTATCTACCTACCTACTTACCTACCTACCTACCTACCTACTTACCTACCTACCTACCTATCTACTTACCTACCTACCTACCTATCTACTTACCTACCTACCTACCTATCTACTTACCTACCTATCTATCTATCTACTTACCTACCTATCTATCTATCTACTTACCTAACTACCTATCTATCTATCTACTTACCTAACTACCTATCTATCTATTTACCTACCTATCTATCTATTTACCTACCTATCTATCTATTTACCTATCTATCTATCTATCTATCTATCTATCTATCTATCTATCTATCTATCTATCTATCTATCTATCTATCTATCTATCTATCTATCTATCTATCTATCTATCTATCTATCTATCTATCTATCTATCTATCTATCTATCTATCTATCTATCTATCTATCTATCTATCTATCTATCTATCTATCTATCTATCTATCTATCTATCTATCTATCTATCTATCTATCTATCTATCTATCTATCTATCTATCTATCTATCTATCTATCTATCTATCTATCTATCTATCTATCTATCTATCTATCTATCTATCTATCTATCTATCTATCTATCTATCTATCTATCTATCTATCTATCTATCTATTTATTTATTTAACCTTAACTTTATTTTTACTGCATTCGAACAAAGCAGTTCCAATTAAACGTTCATACATCCTGTTTAAATACACTTCGCCTTCAGTTTATTTACTTCGCACGATATACTCAAAGTCATAACTTAATAGCTCACGGGAGTTATTGATGGGAGATTTGTGTGCTTGTGGGTTTGTGTGTGTATGTGAGTGGGTGGGTGTGTGGGTAGAGAGGAGAGGGAGGAAGTTGGAGGTTATAGGTGGAGAGGCTTGCGAGAGGTGCGGAAGAGAAAGCTAGGTAGATATCTGATTTTGTTGGAAACATTCGCTTCCATGCGATTTGTTATCTGTAGTATGAACTAAGCTCCGAGTTAGATGCAAGGAGATGATGTAGTGCTGTTTCTTTAACAAGTTCCATAATTAATAATGACTTTCTGCATTATTAAAATGTGTAACCTCCCCCGTTTATGGAAAAACACTGCAACACGAGAGAAGGCACAAATGTATTTCTTCATACTTTCCGTTAAGATAAGCAAAGAAAACTTTCAAGACTTTAAATCACGTCATTTCTTCATAACGAGAGACTACTTGCATTTCAATTTAAAGTTTTCGGAGCCAAAGGTTGTAGTTACCCCCGTGCAATCATTTATCACGACGACCGTACACTTCCCCGGGGCTCTAAAGTAAAATTGCTCTAAGCGTTTTTAAGAAGGAAATACTGAAGCGATACTCAATCCGCAATCTTAACACCTACAGAAACTCACATGGGAACTGGTAATGATTTCATGTCGAAACTTCCTCCAAAACAGCTCCAAAACAGATATAAAATACAAAACATATCTGCCCTTTAATGACTGTAAATTTGCGAAATATAACATAAATGAAATGTATCGATTACAGCGATTAAATAGCGGTCACACTGCTGACGCTGTTCGTTGAGTTTTCAAGGTCACCTCGCACGTCACGCAAGTGACAGCCTATGCACTCACAGAGTATAGCTAATACTGTCTATAATAAATTATGCATCTTTGTGTCTTAATGCGACATTCCAAGCTAAGCTCTCGGGCCTTCCAGTTAGAAATTTAATTTGCATTAAACTGTAAATATCATTTCAAATTAACAACAAACTAAGCCCAGTATGCTTTGCGATTAAGTTGTTACAGCAATTTCTAAATTTTATTTTAAACACTTATATTTTGCCTATTTTCATTGCATTACGACTTATGGAATAATATTCTGGGAAAATTCTGCAGATTGTAAAAGTACATTCCCACTACAAAAGAGATCAACTTAAACAATAGTTAGAGAAAAGCCTAGAGAATACTATTACTTACTTACAAATGGCTTTTAAAGAACCGGCAGGATCATTGGCGTCCTCAAATAAGCCCGCCATCAGTCCCTACCATCATAACCCACTTCCCTCAAATATATTTTAATATTATCCTATTATCGTAACCGGATTTCGCTACCTATCATAGCTCCCCAAGTGCATCACGATCCTGGGCGGGCACCGGTCCCATACACTGGCCGAAATTTCGTAGGAAAATTTCTTCCTCCGTGAGATCTCGAACCAGCGCGCATTCCGTAACTTGTGTCCTTGAAAAGATACATTAGACCACGACGCCTAGGAGCGGAATCTAATTTAGCCATACATAAAATAAATATCCATAGAAGAAAATGGTTTTCATACACTATCATCAAAATGAGTGGCGGAGAGTTGTATGCCCTGTTTAAAGCCATAATGACGCCTAGAACGTCGTGCTCCTAAAGTATACACTTATTTAAAAGACATTCTGCATAACATTTGAAGCCCTATCATTTCAAAGGGGCTATGCACCAAAGCAAGTTCCTGATATTTTGATGGAAAACGTCGGCCTCGGTAGCGCTGTTGGTACAGCGCTGGCCTTCTGTGCTCGAGGTTGGGGGTTTCGATCCCGGTCCAGTTCGATGGCATTTAAGTGTGCTTAAATGCGACAGGCTCGTGTCAGTGGATTTACTGGCATGTAAAAGAACTCCTGTGGGACAATATTTCGGCACACCGGCGACGCTGATATAACCTCTGCAGTTGCGAGCGTCGTTAAATAAACCATAATTTAATTTCTAATTGTGGTGAAAACCAAACTGCCTAATACATGTTGAAGTAAGTCCAACGCAACTTTGGCGCACGAATGATTCGCAGTTAAACTACAAAAAGTCTATTTAGTAAATGGTCCTATAGATGTACTTTCCTTAGATTGAGTATTGTCGGACCATCGGATCTGTGCCCCTTCAGTTAACGCTTGTACTCATTCCATTCCGCCCACTTTCCTCCCACCACGTTAAACAGCAGACCACGAACCTTGCCGAATAGGGATGTTGCCAAACTTCCGTCAAACGGTGTCATAAATAACAGGTCCTCCATGCTACAATATTATTTCTTTCAATCAAAATACATCTTGTATTTCTACATTTTTTAAACCTAAATCCCATGTCTCGAATCACTTTCAGTAGTTTTTCTCTCCAACCTCGGAAATTATTGCTTCTCTCGCAAGCTTCAGTAATTTCTTCAATGTTGAAACTTCTTTCTGAACGGTATAAAATTCTTCTTAAAATACTTCGGTTCATATCTACAATAATTAAAAGTTCTTCTCTGGCGATTCTAGCTTTTCATCTCCTGCACAGACTCCATCTCTCCTGATTTTCTTTATTAGGAGATCTGACCTGTTTATATAAATTACATAAAATGTTGTATTATTAGTATTAGTTAAGTAAGTAATTTTAATACATAATCAATTGAAATCAAATAAGCCTTACCTGTGATATCAGTTGCCCTTTTCGTTGCCTGATTTATAGAAAACAGATATTGACCTGTTTGTTTATCTTCAAAATGCTATTACGTACTTGCTTAATAATAGTTCTTTCGCCACTCCGTGCTACAGTATTCATGTTGAGTTGACAACACTGGACTGCAAGTGCAAATATTGTAAACTGTCCCGCAAGAGGGCCAAAATTGTGAGTAGTGGGGGACAGAAAGGGAGAGAGATAGAAAAGAGAGAGATAGGAAAGCAGGGAGAGAAATGAATTACCGAGGCTGAGAAGGAATTAGTGTTCAGTTCGCATATCTTACGGGGGCACAGATCCGATGGTCCCACTATAAAATTAAATTCGAAAAATATTCACTTACTCCTTACGTCATTTGTAACTCGATTGCTTTCCCGTATACCATCACATGAGTTCTGGCGCAGTCACGTGGGGTGATGGAGGTGGGGATTTGATGTCATATTCATGTATTATAATACCGTAATATCTGTGTAAATAAACTGAAGGTTCGAAAATCAGTTGGAATCTATGCGTTAAGATGAAAGAAAGCTGTGGCACTTCGTTTCCAAGTCAACCAAGTCAGTTCAGATATTACAGAAAGCGAGATATTATATTCTTGTAATTTCCAAGCGAAAAGAGCAAAATTATGTTACCCTTTACACGGAGACGAGTTGAGGCAAGTTCTGTTTAACTTTCTGTGTTTAAAGAATATTACTTGAAAAGTACGATTTCTGGAAGGGAGGTTGGGGCGATACCGCCGCGGAGACGCACTCCAAAGAGCCCATTGTTAATACCTCAACAAGCTGAAAAGACCAACTTTTCTATAACGTCATAAAGCATAATTAGCCAACTCAGCAACTGAGATTTACATGCAGCGCGTATCTGAAATGACGTACCCTGGAGCGGTGGCGAGAGTTCTCCCGATGGGACAAGATTGTTCTTTATAGAAGTGGAGAAACCCGCGGACTCCTAAGTCCTCCACTATTTTTTTTTTTACCTTGGGGATTTAGTGAAGTGAATTTTTAATGGCAGGCAGAGTAACTATCTCGTGCCCCCATGTTTTAGATTGCTACCAGTGCACTTCATTAGAACCAGGTACCCAGCTTCGAAGCCGTTAGCCCTGTGAACTTACAATATATTTATGTTCCCCTATTATCATAATTCAGGGTTGGTATCTAAGAAATTAGCAAGTTCAAAGTCCTCCACTAGGTATACAAATTCAGATATATAGCCGTGATTACAGAAGAAATAGACAACTTCAACACTTCACCGTGTTAAAAAATCATGACCAATGAAGATGTAGAAATACAATTTTTAGATTTTTCAGCAACAACGCAAATCTGTGTGTTTTTGTGTATGTATACAGTGTGTTAATTAAGTATTGAATATTTCTAATAACTCTTTATATATTCATTCTATGAAAAAATACCAGAAACAAAAGTTGTTGGAGATATCTGACTAAAACTTACGGCTGTGGTCTCCCAAAAGTATTGATTCATGTATTGGTATGGCAAAAAAGTAACACTTTTTTTTTAAATAGCACCCTATATTAAATTTTACATATCTGAAATATACTAATAACACTTTTTTTTAAATAGCACCCTATATTAAATTTTACATATCTGAAATATACGAAAAATTAAAATTTGTTTGAAGAAACGTTTCGATTATCCAACTAAATTAATTTATTCTGAATTTACTGTATTTAATATTGAACAAATTTATAAGTATACGCTGTTAAAATTTTATCATAAAAATCGTAATAAGTTTGTATTACAGACACACAATTATGACACAAGACGAAATATTAATTCAACATTAGTAGAACCTAAATGTCTCACATCTGCTGGTCTAAAGCATAGCATAAATTTTGGCCCTCGGTTGTACAATGCTTTAACTAAATTACACCCAGAACTTCTAACATGTAACCCACTAACATATAACAATAAAATTAGAAACGTGTTAATATCTTCAATTTGATTAAATAAATTTATAGCCTATGTGTATGAATTAATCAACCTATATTATATTTGTATTCTATAATTTTGAAATACATATTAGTCCTACTTTTCACGTGCAATATTATTCTTCTATAGTGTTAATATTATATTATATAATTCCATTGCCGCTCTAATTATATTTTAGTTCCTATTTTATTTTACTTATTTATTTATATTATTATTTTTTATTTTAATATTATATCTGAACTGCGACCGAGCACGAGCGCTGCTCATTCGGTCACAAATTTTGTTAATACTACTGTATCTTCTTTTTATATTGCTTGTATTATTTTATTTGTATTTCTCTTTGTTTGTTTTGTAATTATATTTCTTTATTCTGTATATTTGAAATAAATAGAATTGAAAATTGAAATCTCCATTCGATTTTACATACAAATACAAGTCTGACTCGGCATAAATGATGAATAGTATATATATATATATATATATATATATATAGTGACTTTTCTACCTAGGTATAGAGGTATTTGAAAAGTTGGGTTTACATTAAAACTCTTTCTACTATTATAGACGACACGAAAAATCGCATCAGAGCAGCTATTGGAAGTGTTTATAATGATATGTATTACGCGTTTGGCAAGACTTTTCACTAAAATTTCAAAACATTCTCACTCTCATTGTAGACTATTTACAAAATGTTAGTTGCCGTCTGGCATTATGAAAAAAAGTACGGATTCCATAATGGAAGGAATGCGAAAATACAGCAAGGAGGCTGAGAAAGAGACTAAGTCTGCACTTTGAATTGCAGGTATCGAAGTCCTGACGAATGTTTTGTGATTTCTGCATCAACGTTTGCCCAAGTGAATAACGCTTTTTAATATACCATATCATCCTTTATTTTGTTTAATTCAAACTATGAATCTTCAAGCAGTAGGTGATATCTTGGTGAAAGACCTTGGCGCAACTTGTCAAGGGTCGAAGATACGGAAACAGGAATATTCGAAAACTTCAAAGTGGGTCTTATCAAGAGATTTGTTCAGTTTATATTTTTTTATCTTATTGGGTTTGTATTTTTGTCATGTTTAATTAACACTGTATTCTGTACCAATTAAAATACCTTATTGAGTAATGCACCGATAAACTTTGAAGCTTTGAAGCATACTTCATTCACAATATCAACTGAAGCACCTGGCATGACCAGGTGCTTTTTTTTTTCAAGTGAAGTTTCTCGAATGTAGACACTAAAATTGTATTAGCGTACCGCTATCTGGTTCGCCAAAACCTCGCTTTACGGAAGATTTCTTCTCAGCTCTTAAAAAAAAAAATCGCTATATTATATCTCACGTAAAATACAGATCTGCCTTGAGAGTATAGCATCCAATCAAACAAAAACCTCTCTTCTTATCATACCACCGACTATGCACTGTGCGTTTAGCACTCGTTTCGAGGGAAAAACTCAAAGCAGCAACGATACGGCTCTATATGAATTGAGTTGTGGTCACATCTAAAGCGAAAGCGGATTAAAAGTGTTCTTTACTTCAAAAGAGGATGCAGACGAAACGCTCCTTGTCCAGTAGGGTCTAGGAAGGAAAGCTCTAACGAATCTCGGGTAGGTCAGCATTGGAAACATCTCTCGGGACAACCTGCACAACCTGACAACTGTGTCCTCACCTGGGCTTATTCTCTGAAGTTGAATCTGAAAGGTACTTAGCCAGACACTTCAAGGCGCGTGTCTACTTCAAAAATTCCCTTTCGCTTACAGGGAATAAAGGACCAACACAAGGATTCTTGTAATAGTATTATAGGCCTACGCATAAAGACAAACACTTTTGTAAAGAAAATGAAAGAACAAGATGAACGTGAAAATAGGCCTATATCTTTTGTAACTTCACCATAATCATCAACACGATTATCATACCATCGCAACATACAGTCTCAGATCACATTTCCATATTTCTTTTCTGTCTCTTACAAACTTTCGTTTGATATTTATGGCAATAGTTATTTACGATACAGCTTTGAAAAATGGCATTTAATTTCGTCAGTGAGGATGTCTGCGAAATCAAATCGCTGGCCGAGTTTAGGAACTCTACGAACAACTAAAATTAATTTAAGATGCGTGACGTACACTATATTTTAGACTGCCCTTCGTATGTGCTGGTAGAGGTAATTTCTCCAATTTCTCCACTTATGTATTCCTGATCATTGTAATAGAGAGACTTCATTGCATTAAAAACAGGCGGTGGTACAGCATTCGATTGCAGATAGAGATGTCCCAGATTCAAATCTGTGTGCCCCCTAATGTTTCATAATTATATCTCATTCTTAATTCTTTCATGCAATAATCATCATTAAAGTAGTTATTTCAGTACTTAATTTGTATACGTTTTCTAAGCAAAAATCCATTTTTAAAATTATACCCTACAATTTTGAACCACTTTGTCGTTCGGTTGAGATTGCCGCTGTGTAACATCTGCTAGCAAACAACTGACAATCGGCGCAAAAGTTGAAAGTCAATGTTGAAATTACTTTTCGCACTAGTGGTAAAAGTTCTTCTCGCATGCTACGGTATAACAGCAAATTTTGAACAAGATTTACTTCTAGGAATGAATGTATATAAAAAATTAATTTCGTCAGTTGTAACACGTGTTCTTAAGGTTCACCTAATGAATGGAAGAGGATGCTTAAATATGATGAAACATCACTAAATAAAAAATCCTTTAAAACACTCTTTCATTTGTTATGAAAATTACATAACATAAAATCGAATACGCATTTAATTTTTCCTTTATTCCATACAAAATGTTATAAATCTTCGGAACTATTCTTTATATTTGGTACATAATATTTTCTAGGCTATTAGGAAAATTTCCACTGTAATATAAATTTGTTTCGGTTGTTCTATATGGTTGTGAAACTTGGACTCTTAATTTGAGAGGAACAGGGATTAAAGGTGTATGAGAATAAGGTTCTTAAGACAATCTTTGGGGTTAAGAGCGATCAAGTTACAGGTCAACGGAGAAAGTTGCACAACACAGAACTGCATGCATTGTATTCTTCACCTGACATAATTAGGAATATTAAATCCAGACGTTTGAGATGGGCAGGGCATGTAGCACGTATGCACGAATCCAGAAATGCATATAGAATGTTGGTTTGGAAGCCGGAGGAAAAAAGACCTTTGGGGAGGCCGAGACGTAGATGGGAAAATAATATTAAAATTGATTTGAGGAAGGTGGGCTATGATAATAGACTGGATTAATCTTCCACAGAACAGGGACCGATGGCGGGCTTATGTGAGGACGGCAATGAACCTCCGGGTTCCTTAAAAGCGATAAGTATAAAAATTTGTTATTTTATGGCATTTCAAAACATGCTTCCACATTTCCATGAAAGTACCTCAAAATTCATTTTTAAAATGTAATTGTTTATATTAAAAATATGACAATAATAACTAAATTGTTCCAGAAATTTTAATGAAAGTTGTTTTAGGAGTAAAATGTCACAGAAATATTGAACTTATCTTTGCAAGTGGCTTAGTTATATCCATTTTAATGAATTACTGTATCTTTGTATTTTTTTTTCCAAAATTTTGGCCCGACTTTTTTCCATGAACTAATTTTGAGTTAAAGTTGTTTCAGCAAATAAATTTCTACATACAAAGAATTAAAATTACACATGAATTAGGGAATTTCATATTTCACCAAGGTTGCCCTAATAGACTAAAACCAGATACTTTGTAATACAGAAGATAATGCCGAACAAAATAAGCAATGCCAGTAAGAAAACCGCAGAAGACTTCAAATATCAGAGCGTTAAATTATTTTAGTGTTGCTGAAAGAACGTACAAATTAAAAGAAACCCAAATTTACAGAGCGCATGTTACGTTCTCACTGTAATGACCTCATGTCGAAACGTCCCCTTCAACTGCGCAGTGTTAGATCTTCGCAACAGATAAACAAATACGCAGGAAAACTGCCCGCACTATCTGTAATGTTGCGAAATTAAAGCTTGAATACAAGATAATCGAAAAATTGAGCGGTCCCTTGGCATGTACAGTGCACGATATTATCTTTCATGTCACGTGACGGTAGAAAGCCCATGGGGGTGGTGACTCAACTAATATACGCACCGTTGCGTCGTTTCTAAATGAAACCTTTTAAGTAAGGTTTCACACCTTTACAATTACGACAGCACCCTTTCTTATTTGTGTATCGGTTGTCATCTAATTCTGTTCGCAGTGTGATAGAAGGTTGCAATATGAATTCAACAACAGTTCACCTGTGATTGTAGAAACATTCCGATATTCAAAAAATATTCTTCCTTAGAGGAATGTAGGTTTTTAACATTTATTGTCACATCAATAACATGATTCTGTCCTGTTGCAAATTGTTGAGAATCGTATTAAAATGTTTGTAGTCTATATATCAATGTATGGATGTTTATTGCCTTCTAATTATGTAAATATTACATATGAATCGGTCATTTCTAAAAGACACTAAGTCATTTCTAGACGAAATGGGTATTGCGATGGTTATCTTAAGATTCTTCTGGATTTAAAAGAGGATGAAACAAACCAATTATACTTTCTAGCTTGAGGAAATTAAACGCAGAATAGATTTTGGAAATGCCTGCTATTATTCGGTTGAAAAGCTTGTCATCCAGTCTGCTCTCAAAAAAGCTGAAAGTTAGAGTTTATGAAACAGTTACAATACCGGTTGTTCTGTATCGGTGTGAAATTTGGACTGTCACTCTCAGATAGGAACAGAGATTGGGGTTTTTGAGAATAAGTTGCTTAGGAAAATATTTGGGGCTAAGAGGGATAAAGTTACAGGAGAATGGATAAAGTTACAAAAAGCAGAACTGCAAGCATTATATTTTTCACTCAAATATTTGGAAAATTAAATCCAGACGTTTGAGATTGGCAGGGCATGTACACGTATGGGTGAACCCGGAAATGCATGCAGTGTTAGTTGGAAAGCCTGAGGAGAAGAAAAAATTTTGGGAGACCTATACGTAGATGGGAAGATAATATTAAAATGGATCTGAGGGAGGACGGATATGATGCTAGGGACTGGCTTAATCTTGCTCATTATATAGCGCTAGCCTTCTGTGCTCGAGGTTGCGCGTTCGATCTCGGCCCAGGTCGATGACATTTAAGTGTGCTTAAATGCGACAGGCTCATGCCTGCGGGACAAAATTTCGGCACACCGGCGACGCTGATATAACCTCGGCAGTTGCGAACGTCGTTAAATAAACCATAATTTTGTAGCTGTGTAAAGTCATGTGACTAATATTAAGCTTTCAAAGTTTAATTTACTTTCGTTTTCAGGCTAAGAGAAACATCACATACTAATCGGAGAGTTCACACGAATAGGTGCCTTCCTTTTGTGCTACATGACACGAATTCGAACTGCGGAACGTCGATTGTTAGAATGTATTTGCGACAAGAGAACAAATTTCTGCAATACATGTGTTCTGACTCAACGGTACTTGACGTTAGTAAGAATCGAATGAAGTATGAAATCCGTCTGATGGAAACGCTGAAAAATTTCTGTTGAGAGAGAGCACGAATATTTCGTCATTTTGAGAGCTTAAGATTTTGTCTTGGGTACTGTGATCATTTATGCACACAGTGAAATCTCTTAGAAGACACAAATTCTCAACTCCAGAAATGTACTTCATGGCCCTGATGTCGACAGTCCTCCAAGAATAAGAAGCTTTTCGTACAGGAGAATCTTTCAAGACTCGGGATGTACGACGAAAGTTTCCACTGCTCCGGAATGGAAACTATACAGAGCATATTCGTGTTGTGTAGCTGCAGGAAGACAGCACGCGAAGAAATATCTCCAACAAAAGTGTTGCTGTTTCCATAAGTTCTGAACTTTTCCTCTCCTCGCTGACAAGAGTGCAAGGCCAGTTCCTCTGCATGGAGGTGTACTTGGCAATTTGCATGATGAATTCCGGCGCCATTTTAAAAGAAAATCGACAATGAAATTAGCCTCTTCTCTTCTTCTGTTATTTAAAATGGTTCCGAATAACTTGGAAGTGAAAGTTGCTTCTACTGTAATAGTTTGTTGACTGAGAAATTAGATATGCACAAATCTGAATATAAAAGCAGATCTCTGTTCTTTATCCTACAGGGAAGTTGAAACGAGATTATTATATTACGGTACTTCAAACCTAGTACATTCAATCAAATACAAATCAAGCAGTAGCAACATAACATTATTACATTTCTAAACCGAATTTCCTAAGCTCTTGGCGAGAATTATCACTAGAGGACACTGATGCACAAACATTCCAATGCTCTCAAACAGCTCTGTTTACGGACTTCCAATTTATTCGAGAAGAAAACCAAGGCATATATATTATGTAATCCAATATACTAAAGTCTAATAAATATCATCATCTTCTTCTTCTTAGGCCTCTCGAATGGCCTGTTACGTCTCCTCACAACTGAATGGAGACAAATAGGTTGTAGGTGCAACCATCACACTTTGACACATTATAATGAGGAGAAATAATTCGATTTTACTAAGATAGCTTTAACATCGTGTAGAGGCTTGCGTTATGTTAACGAATCCACCAAAATATCAATTTTGCAACTGAATGATGGATGTCATTTGGAATACATTTTGCAGGAGAAGCAATTGAAAGTTTGAAATGCTTAGCGCTCAAAGCTTAACTGAGATTTTCCGATCATTACTGGACTATGACTATCAGTGTTAATGCAATATAACTCTCTATGTACATTCTATATGTCTTAAGCTATGCATTGACAGTCTTGATTCATTTTCGACAAGAAAGTGACATCCATCATTCTTGCAATGGACTCTTCAACTGATCTCGCCGTCTCTTTCTAGGTCTACCCAGCGATCTTCTTCCTCTAGGCTTGTACTGTAGAGCAGCCTTTGGTATGCGTATTTCAGGCATATGGTCTGCATGTTGTATGTCGTTAGTTCTACCATTGTTAATCGTCTCTCTCTCCTTATGTCTTCATTTCTCTTTTTATCCATCAAGGTGTAACTTGCCACATATCTTAAGAACTTCATTCCGCTGGCTACAATTGAGGACCATTTTTGCAAAACTTGCTAACTGCAAAATTTGCAAAATTGAGATTTTGGTGGATTCGTTAACATAAAGCAAGCCTCTACACGATGTTAAAGCTATCTTAGTAAAATCGAATTATTTCTCTTCATTATAATGTGTCAAAGTGTGATGGTTGCACCTATAACCTATTTGTCTCCATTCAGTCTTTTGTCTCTCCTGTAAAATTTAGTTATTTTCAGTTAACAAGTTTTGCAAAAACGGACCTGAATTCTACGTTTTTGATCTTTTCGTAATGTCCAACTCTCACTGCCACAAAGGAATGCTTCATAAATATTACCTTTCATAATACTACAAAAATTCATATCTTTTCGCGTGGTTCTTTTCACCCAGCTTGTTTGAATAACTGGCAATATTTAGGGTCTTTCAAAAGCAGCGAAATATTTGAAAATCTCCTAGCATCATAACGAAGTAAGTTTGTAGGAAAGGCATAATTAATAATAGTTCCGTTTCAGAAAACATATGTATATTCAAATTTCGATCTCTCACGTAAATCATTAGAAGCGAATCAAGCGTAGAGGAAGAAATACCTAATACCAACAATAATATTTTTACTATAATAATGTAGTAATTATTGTTAAGTCCCAACGAACATTTCCGGGGTTTCTCTCGGCCGATTAGCGATAGGTCGCCCCACTTCCTACGCTGATTGCATCCGCTAACTCACGGCGTTTCGCGAAATTTTTCAGTTTCAGTAAGTTACTTGAAGTGACGTGTCGTGATGTGTACTGACGTTTCATAACATTTTTCTTTGTGGAGCATGCTGTATACACTATGAGGCATGACGTCTTCCATTAAACGAAATTGTAATGTAACAACAGATACAAAATCAGAGATTTTAAACAGTCTAGCAAAAGCAGAAAGAACTTGTCTTGCAAGAATGTATAATGTATGAAAATCCTATATCTCCGATATTAAACGAAATCAGAAAACATTTTACAATTTTCGCCGGAACATTTGGCTTCGAGGATGGCTGGAAAAGGAGAAGCTATGACGGAACAATATGATTCCAATTTTGAACAAGCTGTTTCCATATAGTTTGTGCAAAGTCTTTCGAAAAGAGAGCCAATATTAGGTATTGTTGATTCTCTGGAGAAGACTAGGGGAAGGAATGTGACCTCGATTCTAGGTGCTGATTATGATACACATCACTCAGATAAGCATCCTAGTAGTCTAGTTATTACTCATGCCGAAGATACTAGTTACAATAATCATATGGAAATAAATGGATACTAATTAGTTTATTAATTATAATTCCTTATTCTACTATGAATGATAATTAATAGCTTAACTTTTCACTTTATAAGCACAAGAACAATAAAAAACAACTGATTAAGTCTGCAAAGCTGTCAATGAATAGTATCGCTAATGAGTTACATATTGATTCATATAACTAACGTACTTCCTCTTGCCGTTTCATCCCGCACACTTCTTCTACAAAACCGATTATTTAGTCCTGACAGCTCAGCGACGCGAACTAGGGGAAGTAATGGGAGTAGTGGGAAGAGCTCCGGAGTAGAGATAAGGGCGAGTGATCAATAAAAAAATGCAGTACAGCTTAACAGCACTGGAAACACACCGCTCTACCGCACGCGTGACATCCGATCATTCTGAATGCAAGCGATTGACTAACCTGAACATACCCTGGCGTAACTTAATGGACTAGCCTGACCCAGGCGCACATTGTCGGCGACTGTCAGGACTAAATAATCGTACTGTAAGTAACAAACAATACAATGTTGTGCGAAAAGGCAACCTTAATTGTTATGCCCTCTGCGGTTTGTAGCTTCGGTTATCCGAACTATAGCTGGTCCCAATTAGTTTGTATGACCGACATTCTACCGTATTTAGCATTTAAGACTCAAGATAGCTTCATGCTAGCATAAGAGATAAGCTTAGAATTTCTTTAACTGGTTATTTTACGACGCTTTATCAACATCTATGGGTATCTAGCGTCTGAGTGTGATGAAGGTAATAATGAGTCCAGGGTCCAAAGCAGAAAGGTACCCAGCATTTACTCCTAATGGTTTGCGGAAAAGCCCAGGAATAGAACCTCAACCAGATAACTTGTCTCAACCAGGATTTGAATACGGGCCCGCTCGTTTCATAGTCAGGCATGCTATCAGTTACTCCACAGCGGTGGACATCTTAGAATTAAAACAGCATTTGAGCATTTGTGATTTCATTTCAATGTTTCCAGTTGCTTCATCAGTTTCGTCATACTAGCGAACTGAAGATTTCAGTGATCGAGATATTGTTATTGAAAGGTAACCCTTCCGGCGTGGTCAAAGATATCTCTACGTTTAGAGAGATCTACCCAATCCAATCACAGGAATATTGTTCACGTACTGTTTCAGAGAAATATCTTAATGTTCAATATAAAACTACTTGCCCACTTGTCAACACAGATAGACGACTCCGAGCGGTGTACATATTCTGGTCGCCAGAAACAGCTATCACAAGTAAATGAAGAAACAGGGGAAACATATTGAGGGTGATGGAGGAGGAAGGCGGATTATGGGGCGGAGATGAAAGTGGGTGCGGATATTCGATTTGCGAACCAATTGACAAGTCAGTTGAATCACAAAACTCCTGTTCCCACTTGGTCCAATGCGCTAATCATATTGGAAGTGACGGTGAAAACGAATTCGTTGGGATAAGAATACTGCAAGAGATATAGAAAGAAAACAGCTTATTTCAACTCCAAATTCTATAAATTATTCAGTGATTATCTCCATTTTCTTCGTCTATCCGAAAACCGAACACTAAGCTGGACAGAAAATAAATTTTGGCTTTGCGGATTATTCTAAACGGAAAGAGTGAACCAGAGTGTAGAGGACTAATGCTTTACTCATCGGCAGGAAGTATTACCACATTGCTAAGGTTCGCTGCCTATTGAGTTTTTGTGCAAGCTAGTGTCGTGCATTTCAAGCTCTATGTTCGGTTCAAGTTTGTCAAGCGTGACAAGAACCGAAATCTGTTTTGAAGAAGCGGATCTGTCACAGCTCGCTCGGACTTACGCCTTGTATGATCTATGACCTTGAAGTTCGCTGGCTTCTCCTATCCCCCATTCCATCATGCTTTCAGCTGAGTAAAGATTTTAGAACAATTCTTGTGAAATTTTATTTAGATGTAAAGACAGGTAATTTAACATAATATTCAAATTAATCGCAGTTGCTCGGACACAATATTTATGTGACTATACGGATGATAAAAGTTTTAGCGACGTGTATTACAAGCACTATGTTCGATTCAAGTTAGAGTCGACAGCAATTCGGAAGGCGGTAGTCTGCTAGGGTTTGCGTCGAGAGAGACAGAGTGAGCAAGGCAGCGTACAACATTGCCACATCGTACTTCACACCCACGTGTAATACAAACAGCGTAGGAGAGAATTTGAATTATAAAAGACAAAATGACCTTAGCCGTTGGTTACTGTAAACATAACATCAAACATAAACTCTTTCCTTCGCTAACAAAATTCTCAATCCCACACCACATGCTTCTGCAGTCTTTTCTTGCACGTTGGCAACGTTGCAGCCTGCATCAAGATGGCCGGTAGCGTTCTGCTCGTTAAAGTTTTTAAAATAATTATACACCTTAAACAATATTTTCCGCGCCTGCCTGTGCAATACTTGTCTTTTTACAGCGTCTTCTTCCACTTATTTACCTTACATACACACAATAAATGTTAGTTTTACTCATTCAATATATTGAAACACTCACATGTAAACAAACGAACTCGAGAAGTACTTGTTACAGACTGATTCCGATTGGTTCTACTGTACAAGCTTGTGACGTCACATACTAGAAATGCTACCGCGCATATAGCAGCCGACCGCCTTCCGAACTGCCGTCTAGTCTAGTCGAGTATGAGGAAATTCGACATTTGTCGATTTTCTTCAAAAGAAAGCCTGTCGTGTTTGTTCCACCTTGTCGTAAAAATATTCGTTTTCCTCCACTCCCACCCCTTCAAGTTTTAGCACATATCTCCCGATTAGTTTTTGTTATGGAATAAGACGAAGTTTGTAATGTTTTGGCTTCCTCTCTCATGTTTGAACATTGCACAATATTAGTCGGTACCTTGAACATATGCGTTTTTAAAATATATTTTGTTTCATTTATTTATACGTATATTTTTGTGATTATTTATTCATATCAATAACAAGAAAACTTACCTATACTCATTACTATGCGTAAGTTCGCAAGATACAGGTTTCACGAGATAATGAATTGTCTACAGGACAAAAATCATGCATAAATTGAATGAAACGGACCATATACCTAGGGTTCAATTGTTTCAATGGAAACGAAATCCAGCGTCTGTTTAGATAGGCCTATATTTTCAAAAGGTGTAAAATTTGTGTTAGAGATGATGGGCGACACTTCCAGCACTCATTACAAGGAAAGCAAATAAATTACATCTGTTATTTAACGTGATTGTCTCGTGATTTTGTTGTCAAAACCTGGCGAATAGGATTACTGCTAAGTGGCCTGTTGCTTTGCCGTGTCACTTTTCCAACGGCGGAGTACTAAGTGAAACCTGTTTCCAGGCGTACACCCGTTATAATGATGGGATGAAATAACGTAATTTTATGTCGATAAGGGAAACGAAGGAAAATACACACTATAGCCACACGAAGCAATCTTTGCAGTTACTACTTTTGAATGCCTGCGTCGAAGTTTATAATTACTCGTATAAGTCGAGGAATTATTCTAAACACGAGGACCTCATCCGTCTGCCGAACAGATACTGGCGCCAGACAGCTCAAATCAGTTGACAACGATTACAACGAACTATAAGTAGAAAAACTTCCGTGCTGTTGATGTCATTAGCATGCACAACGCAAGTGAACAACGAAGGTAATCAAACTTGCAACACAACGCCAATAATAATGTACGAAATTATAAATCTGTATTCAAGTCGTTCTTCATTAAACGTTTCGCTTCTCGCTGAATTAAAAATGACGATTTGCTTTCAGGCTTTCAGTGTGTTTGCATGAGAGTTGCACGTCATGCCTGCTATGAGAAAGGATCCTCAAAGTACTGGAGGAGATGACTGCAATCTGGGAGCCAACTCGGCCTTCATGAGACAGACAGACAGTCAAGGAGAGCCACTCTGCTCACTTTTGATAGGTAATTATCAAAATCGCCCATGTTTAGATCTTTACATTGTATATTATTACATCACGAGCCGACGCATATAATAGAATAGTCACACAACAAGTACCGAAGAAAAAAACATCATCAAATTAATGAAGCGAAGTTGCTCTCATTGTCTTGACAAGAGACGGGCTACATAGCCGACGTGCTTACGTTAAACAGAGATTTAATAGTACCCCACACAATGGCTCGAGTCCAGAGACACTCTAATTAAAATCAAGAAAAAACTCATTACATATTTATACTCAACTCGGGTTTAGAGTCTGAGGAAACGCGCCACGGTAATTTAGCGCAATTAATGGCACAAATAGGCGAACTTTCTATGTACGTCCCATATTACGATGGCTCGTAGCACAGTACAGGAAGGGAAGTTGTAAATTTTAACTTGGCCGATCACTGATTGAACTCAACTTTTCTCATAATTTATGTATTGCAATTTCTAAAACCACTTTTATGGCGGTTGACTGGGTCTTCGTGCAAAGCACCAAGAGCCTTGTTAATTATGGTTATATGGTTAACATTTGAGCGATCGGTTACAATGATATTTAGAGGTTTGCCTGAGTTGCGGTGTAGAACCTCAATGTCTCAACCTTGCGGTTAAATGCTAGTCTTACAATGTTTGCTAATTAATACTGCTTTCATCTCTAGGGATATGAACAACAGGTGCCGTTCACACACAGTAGTTAGCTCGAAAGGGGCCGTTACCTCATAGAAACTGATTTATCGCGCCAAAATTTCTTATTTATAGGCAAGATTGCACAGACACCTTAGCCCATGTTGCCCAACACATTCACAAGCAACATGAACTTATATTCCCAAGTTTTCTGTTGTAGATAATGGAAAAGCGTTTCATAGAGTAAATCGAGCAATTGCTAAAGAATTGCTACACATTTTATATTAAGAGAACCCAGATTCTCCTATCTTCACACATTCACAAGCATCATGAAATTAAATTCCCAAGTTATTTTCTGTTGTAGATAATGGAAAAGCGTTTGATAGAGTAAACCGAGCAATTGCTAAAGAATTGCTACACATTTTATATTAAGAGAACCCAGATTCTCCTATCTTCACACATTCACATTGCCGGATGATATTTTGGCGAATCCTCGGACCTCACCTCATCTCACTACATCTCGCCAAAATATTGTAAAAAAAATTGCACAAAATTGTAAAAATTGTAGAAAATTACTAAATTGTAAAACTATAAAAATTTGTAAAAATTATAATTGTAATACTGTAACATTTTGACTTGTTCCACATCTTAAAGCTTCATTGCTCATGTAAGATCTATGGAATAAAATAAACGAATGAATGAATGAATTCACAAGCTTCATGACTTAAATTCCCAAGTTATTTTCTGTTGTAGATAATAGAAAAACGTTCGACAGAGTAAATCGAGCAAGTGCTAAAGAATTACTACACATTTTATATTAAGAGAACCCAGATTCTCCTATCTTGATTATTTGAAGGGTCCAGAGCAATAGTGGGCCAAGCGCCATTTATTAAAAACGGAGAAAACAAGAGTTAAAATTAAGTGATTACCATAATTTAACGAAACATATAGCAAGTAAGATAAAGTATGCACATTAAAATTAAATGTTATGCCAATCTTCATTAAATTATGATATTTACTTAAGTTTAACCCTTGCTTTCTCCGTTTTTAATAAATGGCGCTTGGCCCGCTATGGCTCTGAACCCTTCATTTAGAGCAGAATACTGGAAATTCTACGGTTCATTCCTCGAATACTTCTAGCGTTAACATATCAGGGTTTTTTTGGAAAGAATAATTTAATCTGTAAGTTTTTAATTATTCCATGTAATTCAAATTTGAATATTAATTTCGATACATTTTTAGGATTAACTCTTTAACTTACGGAGAGATCTTCAAAATGATTAGTAAATTCCAACTGCAAAAGGCGGATTTCTACAAAAAAATAGCTTTTAATAAATGAGTAGTATATACATGTTTCATATGCAATGGAGAAGAGGAAATTTCAGCCACCGGCGTGGTTCAAGCGGTAGCGCGTTAGCCTGCTGATCCGGAGTTACACTCGGGCGTGGGTTCAATTCCCAATTGGGCTGATAACCTAGTTCGGATTATTCCGACGTTTATCCAGTGTCAGGTGATCTATGACGAATCTTCGGCATCATCTCGCCAAATACCATCTCCCAATATAGAAGTTCAGAAGTGCTCATCGGGCAGGACACGGAGAAACCCTATGCTCTGCAGCAAAAATAAGCTTTTTGTGCGCTCGTGATGGAATGAGTTGCGTGCGGACTATGTTGCGTGGCTGGCCCCACCACCCACCATACTACGCACTCTTCTTCAGAATTCTAAACCGTATATCATTCCGCTGGTTGTGATCTGATTTTCTTCATAGATCTATGCATGCAAGATTCGTTATATCCCCTTCAAAAAAAAAAGCGGGATCCTATGAAAGCTTCGGTGCCTCTTACACGGAACAAGGACTCGTCTAAAACTCACCGCCTCTGCCATGTACCAATCTTTGGACAAACATCTACGATGGATGGCGGTTCTGACGTTACAATAACACAAGTCCGTTTCGAAACACAGAAGAAAACGAAAGGGGAACTGTGGAGAGTGTTGGTGGAATGATGAGGGCAAAACAGGAGAATCCCTACGAAAACCCTAATCACAAATAAAAATCTTCCATAGTCGGGAACTGAATTGGGATCTGTAGGCGTCGTTAGCCACTGTTTTTCAAACATTCTCATGGGGGCAGATAGAAACGATGTTAACATTGTCAAAACAAGTGCTTATACAAATTTTGGCCATTCCAGCGCAATTACGTGGGCCGTAAAAATAAGTTTCTCTGAGGCCGTGTACAGAAAGAAAATACAATTTCATATAAATATTTATTGCAACAGATAAAGCAATTGTTGAATATTTTTCAACATATTTCTCACCGGAATTGAGACATCTGTAATACCGTAGGATCAACTTTTGTATCCCTGTGTCGTAGAAGTCTAACACCTAGGATCGGAATCAGTGTGTGGGAGCCATCTGCTCCTCTCTGTCGATCCCATGGTATGAGAAATATCTCAATTCCAGTGAGGAATATGTTGAAAAACAGGTGAACAGCTGTATCTGCTCCAATAAATTCTTTCAATGAAATGGCCAAAATTTGTACAAACACTTGTTTTGACATTATTAACATGGTGGAAAGAAAAAAAAAATAACATTTTTATCTGCCACCATGAAAATGTTTGCTTGTAAGCTTCGGAAGCGGCCGCTATTACTAATTCCATTGACGCAAATATGAATACTTGATACAGCGTTGTTAAATAACAGACTACAAAGGAGTGTATGGGAGTTGAAAGAGGGTTAATTTATATAAGAAGAGGTGTCTAGAGACATCGCAAACATCGTTTACACATGCCATGGGCGGAACAGCGTGGCGTCGCTACAAACGATGTCGACAGGAGAAGACGGTAATGGTATCCGAAATAAATGACGCATACGCATGAGACAGGACTATACATTCAAGGGATCTGTCGTGCAAGCTAAACAACAATTTATTACTCTAATAAATAATCACATATTTTTGGTCCATAGACGCTTCCTCACCTAGGACGCCAGCGTGGAACACGTATTGCATTATTATTCGCGACGTCTTTTGTATTGGATAAAGATGCATTTCAGAGCCTGAGGTACGTGCCGCGAATACAATGAGCTCCATTAAACTCACGTCGTACAACCTCGATGTCCTCGCACTAATCACACTCACGACACCCCCATCTCACCGAAAGGTGCGGAAATGCCCAAAATGGACTTTTAGAACTTTGTTTCCTGATTCAATTAATTGTAGACATCTTGTTTTACAAAAAGAAAGGGAGATGTTGTAAAGAAATGTCCATTCTCTGCACTGAATACTTTCAGGAATTGGCCACGCCAGTTCCTTCAGTTTGTCATCCTGGCGGGACGAGTTCGAGTCTCGATCAGGCCTGGAATTTTTCTCTGAAAATCCAGTGTGACGGACATTCTCGCAGGTACTGTCCGTTACTCAGGAGAAGACGAGCGGAAAGGATGTGACCTTCTTGACTATCGCTGTTGATTATTATAAACATCGCTCAGATAAACATCCCAGTAGCCAGGTTATTACTCGTGCAGGAAACATGAGTAACAATCCGTATGGAAATTAAAGCTAAGTTGAACAGAAGGAGACCTAATGTTTCCGCTTACTGTAGTACAAATATTGCACGTGTTGTACGTTATCTGTTCACATTCCTTCCTCCTCAGTCCGCTCTCGTCTTCTCCTGAGTCACCGACAGTAGGTGTTTATCTCGGGGTTCCTCAGTTTTCTAACGTTGAATGAATTGAATTGAATTGAATATGAAGGAGGGGGCACTATGACACAGCACTGTAACTTCGCGCTACAGCCAGTGCCAGCGCTTTTGGCTCGTGTCCTTGAGTAAAAAGCCAGTCAGTGAGCATTTGTTGCCAGCGCAGCTGAGAAAGGTACCACCCAGCACTTCACGTCAGCAATCTACCAATCACAGTTGTCAGTCTTATTGTCCACTGATTGCGTCAAAGGCAAGACACTCGCACTTTGCGTTTCTGGGGCTGTGTCCTTGATTACGCTCTCCAGTCAGTGGCATCTGTTGTCATTTCGGCTGAGAGTGGTACTATCTCCTAAACAGATGTGACGTCAGCAATCTGTCAATCACAGTTGTCAGCTTTCTCGTCCACAGACTGTGGCAAAGATAAGATACTCGTTCTCAACGTTCCCATTACCTATTTCACGCGCCAGAAACGATGGCTTTGTTCATAACTATCAAGCTAGGTGAACTATCAAACCCATATCGGCTGACCACGATAAGGTTCATTGAGTACCCAGATTTCGAGTAGGCAACACCACTCGTCCCTAGGCCAACCCCCTCCGTGAGTCGCTAGCCGGAGTTCGGGGAATACTATGGAATGATGACGAATTAGAGAAATGTTGATGTAGATGCCCATATGGATACGGGAGAACCCCGAGCTAAAGCACAACTACAACTTTGTCCGCCACAAGGGTCACTATGGATTTTTCAATTAAAAATCCCATGTCTTACCGGCACTCGGACCAGAACCGCCTGCGTAACAGGCTGAGGGTCTGACCACTCTAACACCACAGGGATTTCCTCATGTTAGACATCAACATAAAGCAGTCGCATTCACCACGATAGTACTTTTGAGATAGAATGGGGTGCATGGATTAGTGTGAAGGTGGTTGTCGTGATTTCAAGTGCCTTCTCACGCTGTGCCACTACCCAACAGTAATACATTAATTAATTAGCCTTTTTAGTACGATTTTATTATTCTTATTTGTTACCCTTTTAATACACTGCATTACATTTCATTAAAGCTACACGCGTGAAGAAAAATAAATTTTAGAATTCGAAACCCTACCTTACATTTAGGGAACTCCCATCCCACCTCTCTTTTTCTGACCGCCTTCTGCTAGGAAAATAGAACAATTGCGACGCGCGTCAACGTCGGTTAGTGTAACCCGCTGTTCTTCAATTGGTTCCCAAATAAAATATCAACAACGTGAGTAGGTTCTCCAAGTTCAAATACCAACAACGCGAGTAGGTTTCTCCGTGGAGAAAGGTTGGATGTAACATGTTACACATGAAATATCAACAACGTGAGTAGGTTCTCTAAGTTCAAATATCAACAACGCGAGTCGGTTTCTCCGTGGAAAAAGGTTGGATGTAACATGTTACACATGAAATATCAACAACGTGAGTAGGTTCTCTAAGTTCAAGTATCAACAACGCGAGTCGGTTTCTCCGTGGAAAAAGGTTGGATGTAACATGTTACACATGAAATATCAACAACGCGAGTCGGTTTCTCCGTGGAGAAAGGTTGGATGTAACATGTTACACATGAAATATCAACAACGTGAGTAGGTTCTCCAAGTTCAAATATCAACAACGCGAGTAGGTTTCTCCGTGGAAAAAGGTTGGATGTAATATGTTACACATGAAATATCAACAACGCGAGTAGGTCCCAAGGCTGTGTGGGACGGGTATGTTAATCGATCATGTAGCACAGTAGTGGCAGTGTTCAAATATCAACAACGGGAATGAGGTAGTTATTGCCTATAACGCCACCTATAATAATCGATCATGATCCGTAGCTCTATCTACGTTAAAATATAAATACGTATCATAAGTTTCAGTGATTAACAGGGTAGTGGCAGTGGAAGTACAGGACGCGTTTGTTACAAATTTTTACCAGTAGAGAAATAAAATTATTAAGTTATTCGACGCAGAGTGTCCGCCATGCACAAACCTTTTTAACCTATCTACTACCGTAGAAAGTAGTTGACAGTCTTAAGTGTGTATAAAATGGGAAGGGAAATTTTTCTGGCTTGGTATAGCGCGGGAACCAATTGCAGTACACAGATGAAATCAACCTGGAAGCAACTCGTGTATAGCTCTGGGACGAACTGGGAACCAATTCCAGTACGCCCGTGTAACCACTGGTTAAAATTGCCACCTAACTCCTGGTTAAACATTTGTACTGTGCAACAACCTCGGTTAGGACTTAAACAGAAGGTTAACCACGGTAATCTATAATCGGTCATATTCGAGCGGTTAAAGGTTGTAATCAGTAGTTAGTAGGTCTAGTAAAACAAAATAGCGACCAGATTTACAGCTGATTATTTCGAAGACGCTATTAGTATTATACTTAAATTACTTGAATAGGGATCACGTTGAACGTAAAGTTTCTTTAGTGGAAGAAGAGAATTCTTATCGGGATTTAGGTGAAAGAAAATTTCAGGAGACATTTCGTTTATCAAAATCTATCGTGTTATTTCTGCTGCAACAAATGGTTCTTTGGAATAACCCACAAACAGTTCTATCTGCTATGAATCGGCTGCTTACATTTCGATTTTAAGCAAGTGATATTTTCAGTAGTTTAAGAGGGAACACTCGTGTTTGTCCTTTTTATGTCGCAAGCTGAACGAAGACAGTTTATGGATGGATCTTAGGATATTGCATGTATGTTCTCTGGTAAAACTGGGGCCATGGATTGTACACACATTCCTACTAATCTCCCTCATCCGCTTCCTTTATGAATATTCCATCTTATTTTTTAAATATAACTAATTAGAATTCCGCATAATTAAATCTAGTAATTAACCGTATCATTACTTCAGATTCACATTGAGATATAATCATTTTCGTTTTAAACTTTCCATTTTGTACGATTCTAACCTAACAGCACTGAAAAACAAAGAAATATATCTTACAAACATAACAGCGCCCAAAAACAAATGCAAAGCGAAAATAGCCTATAGGATATGTTCGTGTCGATATAGAACTAAGTAAGCTCAGTCGTTTTTAGACTTTGACTATTATCTTTGCAGAGGTACGGATGCTATCATTTAGTCACTTTGTAGAAACAGTGTACCATCACAGACTTTACCCTAGTTATATGAAGTGTAAGTTAGCCATGTGTAAGTTACTGATGATTATGAATGGTGCACAGAAATTACATTTTAACCAGGGTTACTTTTTAACCGTGGTTTCATAACATATGGTTACTACATTTTTAACCGAGGTCGATGCACTTCGCCACTACCCTCACCCCTAACCGTCCCTTCCTCCCGGTTTACTTGTTTCCAGCAAGTGAGAGCCATACCATGGATAAACATATAATAGGATGCGAAACTGCCGTCAGCACCATCTGGCGGCAGGGGGCTCAAATAAGATGATCAGAGCCCAACGTCGTAGGTGGTGAACATTAGAACTACGTGTTGGGTACATTACCCAGAGTTCTCTATTTATCCGTTCGAGATATTTCTCGAGAAAACAAGATGGCAGACAGAAACTTGCTAATAAATGAACATAAAGTGATACTACGTGTGTGTATAAGCAGTGAATGTTAAACAGTGATGTTTATGGACGTTGTAAAAATAGTGTTGTTGAATGTATTGTAAAGTAATAGTAATATAATAAATTGAACTATCTAAGTAGTTCTTGCAGACTTTTCCATTGCGCTGTACAATAAATACCCAAAGAATACAATCCCAATTATCTAACCTTTTGCTTTATTTTTTGTCTCTGTCTGGTTATAGGTATTTTAATTGGGTAGTGTAAAATAGATCGTCTCTTTTATCTTTCTGTTGGCTCCGGTAAGAATTTTCAGTGGAAGATGCTGTGAGGAATAAAAATTTAAATGTCTTATTTTAAATTGGGTTAGTTTTGAATATCGATGAGAGCGGGAGGGAATACTTTCTGCACAGTTTAACATTTTCGTCACCAGGTGCGCTTCTAAATGCATGGAGTAATTAGTTTTTATTTTCACTACTTGGTGCGCTGCTAGATGTAATAAGTTCGCCTACTCCCAACAGGTGGGAGAAAGATCAATTTCTACATTAGCGCCTCTAGCATGTGTTGCGGAAAACTCAGTAAGTTCGCATCGTATTATATATTTATCCATGGCCATACATTGGAGCTGGGCTCTACAAGTCATATGGTTAGACTTGAATGCAAAAAGATCTTGGTTTGCTGCTGAGACACAAGTGACAAATTTCTTCCGCCTCCCAGTGCAACCCAAGGCCAAAAGTTCTAGTGAACCATCTGTAGAGTGTGTTCGAGAAGGAACTTGTGTGGTGACTATAGGCGGCAAACATTCTCGCGCTCGATGTGTCCGATATTCGATTCAATATATCAACAAACCACATGTGATATTGGGGGCAAACTAATTTCACGAGGACGGGAGGAAATAACCAATAAAATGAAATATGGTTAAATGCTCCCCACCGCGCATTTCCATCGCCCGAGCTCAAGAAGAGAAAATATCCACCATTCGCTTGTAACGCCGCAAAGAGAGTAACAACAATTATTGCAAATGGTGAGGTGTCCACTACAAAACAAGAAACAATCAAAAAGTAGGGGAGAAGTGGGAACAGTAAGACAGGGAGAACAGTGAGACATTTTTTATTAGATCGTAAATTTTGATGTCGAGATGTTGGTAACAGTGGAGTTGTATGTTGCATGAGTAAAGTAACAGTATCTTCGTACTCGATTTGATTCTATTTATAAAGGTGAGTGATGAAAAAGTAATTCGTAATTTTTCACTCTAGAAGTAAAATTTTGGCTTGTGTTTAATGAAGGTTATATTGGATATACAAATGAGATATAAATATGAATGTTTTGTTACCTAATACTATGGTATTTGAGATTGTGTTTGGCAAAGTTTCATCTTTCTTGTTTTAATTTTGAAGCGATGGCGTTATTTTTAAATGAACTATGCGTAAAGGGAACAGTGAGACATTCCATTGAAGGGTACACTGAGACGTCTCGCTCTTCCCATGTACCAATGATTTGCAAAAACAAACTGTAATTATAATACATTTACCAGTAAATAACATTAAAAATGAACATACTAGTAACCAATTTAGGAAGTATAGCTTAAAATAATGGATACATTACATTTTAATCGTTTCGTAAATAAAAAATTATTCACAAAATTTAAGAAAATGTAAAACAATAATAAAGAATTACATTAATTTCTTATAATTATAAGCTTCGTTGCCACCAAAAATTCATTTAATTTTTTCGCAAAAGTTTGAAATGTCATGAAAAATTCACTTTTCCCAATGTTCCAGATGTTTCAATGGTTTCGAAGTCAGACATCAAAATGATTCTAAATAAGCCTACAGAACATGTCAAGATAAAGAGACAGCAAGTTTTCCTTTCTTTTGAAATAAATGTAAATTATTTCAATGTCCGTTAATAGACACTGTGGTGTCTCACTGTACCATCCTGAATGGGAACAGTGAGACATTTGCATTTTTTTTTACAAACACGTATTGTATATTAGGTCCTTTATCTATTAATATTTTTGTTTATGTATTATTATACTCCATGTTTTAATCTCTATTTCTATTGCACTTGATTTTGAAAATACTTGAATTATCACTTGCATACATATGTCTTAATATTTTGTGTCTCACTGTACCCACTACTCCCCTATCGCATAGTTTGACTCAGAGTTCCAATTCTCAATTTGTACCATCATACAGCATTGAGAAGATCGTGAATGTTCAGGGTACATGGCGAACCTTCTTAGAAAATATTGTTAGTAGAAGGAAATTGTGTCGGTTTATTGCGATTCTTCAGAACAACAGATCTTCGCGTGTTGTTTGGAGTAACTCCGTCCTTTTTCAGATCTCTTTTCCTATTCATTTCCACGTATCTGCATAATCCACTAATTAGCGTTCACATTTTCCCGTTATTGGGCAATTTGTTTAGCTTAACAGCCTTTGTTAAATTTTATAGCTGTACTGATGTAATTATAAATTTTCTTGAAAATTTTCCTCTTAGAAAGCAATTTATTTGGATTATTGATATTACTCATGCCATAGTTTCTTTACTAAGCAATCAATTTTGACTTCAGTTCAGCGAAGTTTTACAATTGTACTGTTGTTTTTTTACCGAAGACAGGTTGGAAACTCTTAAGTCACGTATTAGGCATCACTTGTGAGGCAACTAAGCCAGGAAACAGTGAGGTAGGGTGGCAAGTTCCTTTCTCCCTCCATTGCATACACCGCTGACTAGTAACGTATTTCACTAATCCGACAAATTTTTCTTCCTCTGACACGTATGAAGATAGATATAAGCTTACTGCCTGATAATAGATGCAAATTCTACTGATATAATTATAAATTTTCATGAAAATTTTCCTGTTATGAAGCATTTTTTATATTACTGATTCTCCTAAGATATACAGTGGTGGCAAAAAAGAACCGGACCGACCCTTGTAGCTGATTTCAGAGCCTTGTTCACTCCAGAGCACGATAGACTGGTAACTAAGACTTTGGTGGTTCGAATCCTGCCTGGGAAGGAAACCTTTTTTGTTCTTTATTCAAATGTATTCCCAATACTTTTCGATTGCTGATAAAATTCATGTTCTGGGAATAATGAGTTAATTAAGTAGTAAAATATCGCTGCAATCGAAAAGTATTGGGAATAAATTTGAATAAGGCACAAAAAAGTTTCCTTCCAGGCAGGATTCGAACCACGAAAGTCTTAGTTACCAGTCTATCGTGCTCTGGAGTGAACAAGGCTCTGAAATCAGCTACAAGTGTAGGGTCGGTTTTCTTTTTCACTACTGTACAATTGGAGGGTTGAGAGCCATAGTGGGCCAAGTGCCATTTATTAAAAACGGAGAAAGCAAGAGTTAAATTAAGTGAATAGCATAATTTAATGAAGACCGACATATAATTTAGTTTTAATGTGCACACTTTATATTATTTCCTATATGTTTCACTGAATTATGGTAAGCACTCAATTTTAACCCTTGTTTTCTCCGTTTTTAATATATGGCGCTTGGCCCATTATGACTCTGACCCCTTCAATTGTACTGATAATAGTACATTATGCAACGAGCCTATAATGAAGGTAATTAAGAAGTGAGTATGGATATTTATGAAACGAGCGCAGACGCGAAAGTATTGATTTTTTCCGAGGAACAGATGTTCACATTGACCTTGCTAGGCCATAAGAACCTACAGAGACAACATTGAAATTAAATTAGACATTGAAAAACGAGATGACAAATTGAATTTATTTGAATATTATTTACAATTAACGCTAATTATTATAGTAACAGAACATAACCTTCTGCGACAATATTGGATTTCCAGCCTCCGTGACTTTTCGCTAATTCTCTTTCGATTGCATATCCGAGAATAATCGATACTTGCGGTTTTATAACGGTAGAAAGGTGACCTGTCGTTGGCTGAACAGTTGTAACCTGAGTCGTCATTGGCTGAAAGACCTGACATTTAATGAGTAGGTGTACTTTAATGACATGCATTAAATGTCTGCTACCAGGTGTATAATTACTACATTTTGGCATGGTCGAGCATAAATATAATTATCACTCACGCCTTATCTCCATCGGTAGTACTAATTTGTTGCTTAAATAGCCACCACTTATACAATAGATACGTTGATAAATCTTTGAGAAGTTTTCTTGTAAAATAATGAATTGGAAGAAAAATTTGATCCTGTACAGGCATATTAAATAGCAGCATTCACAAAAGTTCAGGGCAAATTTCAATTTTCTTCAGACTCCTATAGTAGAACGACAGTCACGAAGGTAAATACGTAGTAAATATGCATCCATAGATAGTTGCTAAACACTAGGATCGCTAATATCGCCTCATTACAGGCAATGTGAAATAGTACCGGCACATCTAGTGTTCCTAGCACCCTCACAACTCGAGCTTCGTGATTGTATATACAGGGTGCGTCAGAAAGAACGGATGGATTTCAAACTATCGATACGCAGCGAGGGGAGGGATAGAGTGAGGGGGACCACGACTGTTGGATCAGCGAGAGAATGCAGTTTCAGTTGAGAATATGGTGTTGGTCTGGTGTACAACGTGCTTTCATCTCAGAGACATTTTTGAAAATTGAAGAGTCTGTGATCGTCACTCAGGACTCATTTCGACATCGGACGTCACGCTAGGATTCCAACTCGGAATACAATTTTGCGGTGGGTGGCTTCATTTCGCACCACAGGTTCAACATTAAAGAAGAAATCACCTGGATGAACACGGAGGGCGTGTACTCCTGCAAATGTGGAGACAGTAGGTTGTCCGGCCACCTCAACGATCAGCCCGCAAACATGCTATTGCACTGAGATTGTCCGAGGTTACGGTCAGATCTCGCGCCCTGCGAGTTCTTTCTTTGGGACCATTTGAAGGCGTAAGTAACCACATACACTGGACGAACTGCAGACGGCGATTCGTGAAGAAATTGCGGCAATCCCACCAACTATGACTGTGAAAGTTACGGCGAACTTCAGAAAACACCTCGATGCCTGTATCGAAAGCCAAGGACATCATATGGATGATGTTGTATACCATAAATAAACTGCATGTATTGGTGAATCTGTTGATAACAATAAATTTTTGATTTGATGAATCCTTACAATTTTCTTGCCCTGTGAAATCCATCCGTTCTTTCTGACGCACACTTTATTAGACTGTGGTAGAACCAAATTTAAGAGAGACTCAACAATCATGTTGAATATACAAGAACAAATTCGCACTTCTTTGGACAAGATGCAATGTACCGACGATGGGGTGTTTCCTACGTAGGATTTTCCACCTAGAACGCCTGGCATCACAATGCCAACACACGATCATCCGAACCTGAGGCGAATTATTCATCTGCACATGACTGCCGACTTGTGGGAAAGGGACTGTAAATTCACACATGTCTCGCAGTGGAGAAATTATCAAACGACGATCCTAGCGCAGCAGCATGGTATTATATTTAGCAGCTTGCGTCTATTTAAGCGCTGCCAAACTCTGAAAATAAAATGTTCCTGTACTCCCCCCTAAAATTGCACACGTTACGAAAAAAATAAATTCGTCTTATACAAAGTCCCTTGTGTAGACACTTGTATTTCCCTATTTTGACTATGCTGACATTTTACTTACTGACCTCTCCAGCGACAACAAAACGGAACTTCAACGTGCTCATAATTTGTGTGTACGTTTTGTAAGCAATGTTCGTAAATATGATCATATTACCCCATCCCTGGAAGCAATAGGTTGGCTTATACTAGATAAGAAAAGAAATTTACATTCACTTCTCTTTCTCTTCGAAATCTTGAACTCTTCTACTCCTTCGTACCTGTCGTCTCGCTTCACTTGCCTTTCTTCCCACCATAATCTGACCACACGCTCTCGTCATGAAACAGTACTAACAATACCATCCCATCGCACCTCCTCATACTCATCCTCTTTCAAGATAGCCCTGCCAAGACTCTGGAATTCGCTACCTGCTAGCATCAGGGACCTTAGCACCTTATTCTTCGCAAAATTCTTCTTAGATTTCCTTTCGAAGTTGCCATTTAACTGGTCTACATTCCTCCTATTTAGGCCTACATTTAGAAAACTATTTCTTTATCATATGTTACCAAAATCTACTTTTATAACGTTTTGTTTTTAATTACTCTAGCCTATTACATACTATATTCAGGAAGAATATCAAGAAATGAGATTTCTTACGAGCAGATGTTCTTAAAATTACTGCCTTTTACCCTTTCGCCTATCATTGTTTCCTTATGCCAAACACAACAAAGTCGGCCGTGATCATACGTAACCAATGAAATTTTCGATTTCGAAGCCGTGGTCGTATGAGAAATATAACATGCAAGATACAATTGCGAAATCCTCACGTTAGTAAACGCATGTTAATTTTAAAGAAACGAAACTTGGTGAAACAGACAAATTTTAAAGTTCTCGTTAAAATTATTCGACCCGTTTGTTAACAAGTCGTTTGTGTTGATTTAAAGAAGCTTGCTGAAACCGGCCATCAATCTGTTAAGTTCTCCTATACAGACGTGAACAAATTATTAGACTAAAACGTTTTTCTTGGATACATAATATAATTCGTCATATCAAATATCAGTATAATTCACAGAGTGTCTATTGTTGTAAATATGATTGTTTACATCTTCTGGTATATTTTTCCATTGGGGAAATATATTTTGTCTGGCTGTGTTGGTACTACTGGTGTTTTAATTATATACTGCAGAAGATATTCAACAGTCTGTTCTCCCACGGCCTGCAAGAAGACCGGACATGAACGTAATTGAAAATCTGTGATCTATACTGAAGAAAAAGTGAACAAAAAGAGGCTTACAACAAAACATGGACTCATTTAAGCATTGTCTGATATCTGGCTAAATGATGCTGATATTCGAAGAACGTGTCAAATTTTGGTTTTCAGCATCCCTGACAAAATCAACGTCTTAATAAAGAATAAGGGAATGTTCACAAAATATTAGTAACCTCCAGACTCAATTTTCTGTTTATTATTTCTGTGCAAAATACATTTTTGTTCATTATTTCTACCGATAAATACAGCTTTGTTGCACATATAATTAATTTAGTCTAATAATTTGTCCACGTCTGTACAATCAAAAATTATTTCACAATTGGCAACAATGTTTGCTCGGCGTATTGTGAGAGCATCAAGTAGGTAGAAGCTGGGCTTCAAACTTCAACACTACTTCTTCCCTACGGCACATTCTGGTATTGCGAGAGAGTGCTGAACTGGCGGAAAAGCGAAAATCCATCGTCGTTCTGCAAACAGCCGCCATGATGAAACTGCCACGCGCAGAGCGGGGGTGTTGAACCGCGCGAGGCCCATCCAGCTGCTATCGACTAATTTATCGCATTTTAAGAGGAAGATAATCGCTGCAAAAACAATATGCTATGGTCCTTCATACGACTTGTAGTTAACCTGCACCTTCAATTTCATCAAATCTAACACGCATCAACCGGATAATACAGTCATTAAAATATATAGCTGCTGCATATAAGCCTACGGCATACATTAGTCCTGGGAAAGTGATGCTGAACTGCCCGGTAGTCACGTTACGCGTTCATGCATACTCTACCCCTCTCGAGTTCTTTCTCCATTTATTCACCTATTTGACTATTTCTTCTTTTCTTTCTTCATATTTCCTTCCTTTCTACATAACTGTTTTTCTTTTTAGCCTTTCCATTCATTCTTAATTCCTTCATTTATACAGGGACATCATTTTATTTTTACTAACATTTTTAATATTAACCTGTCTATACCTTTAGAGAATCGGAAACACCGCTTGCTCCCCCCTCCAAGACTGGAGTTCGAGGATACTGGCGTAAAACATAAATCACTCTACTAGGTATAGGAAGGAAGAAAAGTAGTTCATCCATTTACGTAAACCAGAAAATATCGCGATTTTCAGTTTGATAATTTTCATTAGGTTTTTCTTTAATCAAAGTACAGTACTGTATTAAGAAGAAGTGTTTTTACTCACGAAGTGAGTTATCCATGCGAACGTATTCATTATGCAGTGTATATTATACTGTCTGCAGCACATTAGCGTACAATATAGAGAAAGAAGTTAAATTGAAAAATAATCATAATATGAATATTTAAACACAATTTTGAAAATGGTGGCCGTTCATTTCGATACAGGATTCGGTTCCTTTGTGCATATTATCGCACTATAGACTATGGCATCTAATTCCAATTGCCAGTTTCGTCCTTCGTACTAATAACTCATGTTGGAATAATTCTGTACCTACTCTGCGTACTGTAAATTCAATCTTCACTTCTGCCCGACCCGAAAATATAAAATTACTCAGACATGCTATCTACTGTCCGTCCAAGTGGTTATGCCGCAGAATTGTAGAAAGGGAGGAAATCACGTGACAGTTAATTACTTAACGAGGCCCTTTTATTTAAGTTAAATTAAACAGCTGTATAATATTACGTAAACTTCCAATTCCTAAGAGAAATTAATGTTTTCAGAAAAGAGCTAAGACAGCCCAGCTATTACAGAGGGGCGAGCAGAAGCAGGTGGGGGAAATCGGGATGCGACGTAGGCAAACGGACAGTACCTGTGCGAAAATATGATTCAATATTGAAAGCTCTTTCGTCACTGGAAAACGCGAACATATTTCTGGAACGTACTATACTCAGTAACTCAGTACTGCTTACTATCTGCGGTCTTGGTTCTGTGTCGAGTTGGAACTTCCTTAGCAGAAGGGGTGGGAGTGAAGTACATTCAGAAACTCAGGTACAATAAAAATTGAAGTAAAAATAAAATGATGTCCCTGTATTTTCTCTTTCTTCTCCATGTCTCCTTTCTTTCACCATTTCTTCATTGCTATATCTCTTCTTTTCTTTCTCATTTCTTGCCCCCTTTTTCTTTTTCTTTCTTCTTGTTTTGGTATTTCCTTTCTTTCTTTGTATACATCTTGAATGATATATTTCTTTTCTCTTTTTATTTTCTTCTATTTCTTCATTTCTCTATTTCTTCTTTTCTTCTTTGTGTTCCTTTCTCTTTTTTTCTGACAGCTTAATTTTTTTCTTTTGTATTTTCATTTTTCAATCCTTTCACCATTTCTTCGGTTCTCCGACTCTTTTTTTCTTTTTCGTGCTTCCTTTTCGTTTTACATTTCTTGATTGCTCCGCTTCTCTCCTTTTTTCATTTTCATTTTCTTACCCAATTTCTTTATTTATTTTTTCCTTCTTTCTTAAGCTCTCTATTTACGTGGTAGATTGTAAGATTTTTTTGCACGAATCTATATTTTTAGTAGGTTATTTTACGCTGTATCAACATCTCCGGTTATTTAGCGTCTGAATGGAATGAAGGTGTTAATGGAGGTGAAATGAGTCAGCATTTTTTATATTGGGTTGAGGGAAAACCCCGGAAAAAACCTCAACCAGATAACTAGCCCTGACCGGGATTCGAACCCTGGCCACCTGGTTTCGCGGTCAGTCGTGCTAACCGTTACGCCATAGGTGTGAACCGCAGGAATCTACACACATTAGACGAACTCCAGACAAATATTAATTAATTAATTAATTAATTAATTAATTAATTAATTCAGTGTTCTGCCCAAGGGCAGGACTATCACTGCAAACCCAGCTTTCTCCAATCCTTCCTGTTTTCTGTTTTCCTCTTCGTCTCGACAAGTGAGCCATATATCTTAATGTCGTCTGTCATCTGATATCTTCTTCTGTGCCGAACTCTTCTCCCGTTCACCATTCCTTCCAGTGCATCCTTCAGAAGGCAGTTTACCTCAACCAGTGACCCATCCAATTCCTTTTCCTCTTCCTGATCAGTTTCAGCAACATTATTTCTTTAGTCACCCTTTTAAACATAGCTTCACCCCAAATTCTGTCTGTTCACTTTACATGTTCCATTCTTCTCCATATCCACATTTAAAATGCTTCTATTCGCTTCTCTCCATTTCGTCGTAATGTCAATTTTTTTCTGCTCCATGCAATGCTACACTCCATACAAAGCACTTCACTAGTCTCTGCCTTAGTTCTTTTTCCAGAGATCCGCAGAAGATGCTCCTTTTTCCATTAAAAGCCTCCTTGGCCATTGCTATCCTGCTTTAACTTCCTGGCAGCAGCCCATGTTACAGCAAAATATTGAGCACGAAAAGAAAATTGTCATTGGTGAACTTGGAAGAGTGAGTGACAACATATTCTCGTGACATCATGTTTGTATACGAGCACAAGGGCGACACTTTCAACACTACTGTAAGGTAGGTGTCATAATCCATTTCTGCTTCCGACGTTGTAGAGAGCAATTTACCGGCTGATGCTCGACACCTCGCCCGGGAGCCAGATCCCGTGCTACGGCAGCCATATAAATTAAGGACCTTGTATCTCATTGCTACGGGCTCCTAGGATAATATGAATCCGAAAAATTGGGGGGGGGGGAAACATTTCGGGTATAAATTCTATATGGAATTCTTGTAACATTCTTCCGGATTCAACCAGAATATCAACAAGGCACCGAAAACTAAATGAGGGATATCTGAGATTGAAATTGTTGCAGACGAGAAGATGGGCACATCTGAATTAATCTGTAGGCTACGCGGGAAGAGAAGAGGTCTCAGTTTCATATCGGAAACTCATCCCACGATCCTGCAGCTTCGTCGACAACAGCCAGCAGACATTTCGAGGAAAACCTCTTTCTAATGATAACATCCAGCTGCTTCCTCTTTTCCCCGCACATACAGCCTATATACATTTAGATAAGGAAAATGAAATAAAATTAATCTTGCACAATACATAATTCGTGTCATATTACATAAATACATATTTGTAAGATCACAACAAATATAATGGAATCTGCTTACTTCACTCTTACTCATACGTCTGAACTAGGGCGTCATTTACGAAGTATTACAAGTCAAGCATATTAGGATAACAGAAATGAGGCAAGATTATTCCCAGAAAAATTCATGAACACATTAACTAACACAACACTGAATCACAAAACTTCTCCCTCTCTACTTTTTTAAAATAGTACCATCACAACACTGGCTAAAGATATGGACACTGCTGTGCAAAACTAAACATGAAATTATCCGTAAAACCGAGAATTTTCACATACATAACCTCAAATATATTTAGATTGAAATAAAAACCCCACATAAGCTACAGAACAGCAGAAATTCCTTCACTGACTCAATGTATTGGGATTTCTACTTTTCTTTTTTTTTTTTTGTGGAACGTTTTTCAGCCTACAACTCAAGAAAAATTATAAAAAAAGAACATTATTCTTTATGTGAGTTGTATCGTTGTTACTCAAAATGCATTCGCTAGATAAATAACTTCAAGTTTTCGTTCATGGTTCATGTTATATTTCTATTACAACATTGATAAAATGGAATGCACAACCTATACTTATAATCAGGCTTAGGATCCGGGACACTTTAGCAAACAATATATGCAAAACTTGACTATAGATTTCCTTGAACACAGTAGAGAAAGATACTGTGAATGTAAACAACGACGTTAATATGCTTCGTTATATTCTACTGTTAATAGTACAATGTAGTGACGGTGGAAAATGAAGTAGAATATATATCTCACAAGTTTTCATGTTGGAAAACCATGTTGAAGAGTAGGGCCTACTGTTTGCAGATTTCTAAGATGTTTGAGTAGCCGCATTACAACAAATGTAAGAGTTCTTAATTGAAGTTTGTTTTATACTATTGTAGTGTGGGAAAAATATGTTTGTGCGAGATCGTGCGTATTTGCTTGTTTTCCGCACAGAACCAATACGCGGTAAGTGTGAAATACCACATTCAGTATTCCCAACGTAACACACATAACAATTTGCAATTTGCCTCTTCTTACCGCTTAAGCGCGACATTCATTTTACTGCTTTAGGCTTTTAACATATTATTTTTAGAGACGTTTAACATTGTAATAATTATAAATTGGAAACTTACCACTGCAATTTCACCTAAATTGCAATGTTAATTATTGTTTTTAAATATTTGCAAAAATTACGTAAAGTCTACTACTCCACGAAACTTATTGCATTCCTGATACAAGTAACATTAAGGAAGCCGTGAAAAAATCAACGAGATTCCAGATGCCGATGTTATTACTGCAATATGTTATATAAATAATTTTGTTAAAATATTAAAATGAAAAATAAATAATTACATAAACTTACCGTTTGTTTTAAGTTCGCATTTATAGACTGGGGAAAAAAAAAAGACAGACGTATATCACGGCCTGCTGGAGTATAGTAAACACAGAAAACATTTTATAGCAACAATGTTGAAGAGAGATATTTTGGTTTTCCGAAGTTGCAGTCATTAAACAGAAACCAACATGGAGATTTCATTGCAACTAATTAGAAATTCGTCTTTCAGGTATGTAATAAACGATCTTCGCACAAAATAATGTACGATACACGAGCAGTATGTTTGTTTTCATGTTCTCGGAAATTAAAAAAGCTCAACTACGTTTCGCTTTTTCAATCTTTTCCTCGAACATGAAAACGTCAACATACCGCTCTTGTAACGTATATTACTATTGTGAAGTAGAAAAATCAATCGACGATAACTTTTTTCCCTTGAAAAGATAAGTGGGTACTTGCAGTGTATGAAATAATCCAAATACATTATACTTAATGTATTAAAAACAACATGTTAATAGAATGAGTGTAGAAAATATTATCACTTGTTAAAGGTTTATGTCTGACTATTCGCGCTCCGTCACGTAGCGTGCGCGTACATTAACATTGTTTATCTTCAAAACCCTACAGTGCTTTAAAAATAAGCATTTATTGTTTTGTTGGATTCATTTACTTCAGGGCCAAACTAAAATGCTTTATCAGTTGCCACCAGTCTTTTCAATTGAACGTAAAGGAACGATTATGTCGCCGCCTTTTCGCAGGATATGAAAAAGACAAGTGAAAGAAATGTCTTGATTACTTTAAAAATAAGTAAGAACGATATTTTTGTAGTGCTAATGTATTAGACAGTGTAACTGACAGAACAATTTCGTTAGAAGTTGAAGTGATGGCAGTGATGCATCAGATGACTTGTCTATCAGCGCGACAATAGTTCAGATTAATGGAGGATAACTCCGTCTCCAGCGCAGCGGTAAGGTTTAGTAACCTCCTACAGCGGAGTTTTGGCAATTGTTATGCTATAAGAATTTCCTACCTATGCTTATACAGTAAATGACGAGAGATAGAAATTAGAAGATTGTTTTTTCCCCCCGAGACCGGGCCATATGATAAAAGAATGAAATTCTGTAACTGAGACAACATGGGTTAACACGTTACGTATCCGATTAAAAGTGAACAGCAATTGGCGTTACGAAAGGCAGTTTTACACAGGCCTACAACATTCCTTCTTGACACCATACGAAAGAAGAAGAAAGAAGGTGGAAAAATAAAAGCACCAAACTCATCCATGAATGACAAGAGACTGAAGTGCAGGCAGATTAGCATAATAAAAAGAAAACATAGGCAAGACGAGGGCTTCCACTGTTCATCATATTAACCAATCCAGTAAGCAATTTCCAGATTCCAACAATCAGGACCCAAATAATGAGTTTCTGATGTCGTCCGCTAGATGGAGAGAAAACAAATCCGAGTATTAATTAGGTTTCTCGGTGGCATCTGTTCTCATTGCACTCCAGACATTGAATTATCGCAGCCTTCTGTTCGAGTTACAATGCGCCAGATTATTTATTTTACGTTATAACGCGTACTAATATTTGATAGTAATGACTTTATTTAATATCGAATTTTATGGGCATAAAACAGTCAAATAAAACAGCCTGTTGCAACCGTCTTGACGTCCTGATTACGAAGATAAATCAAAATCTTACAAGATCAATAAATGAAGGGCAATATAACGACAAATAGACATATTGAAATTTAGACAAAGTAGACACATTCACTGTTCCATAGTTCGTGAGTTGATATGCGGTAGACAGCAATAACATATTTAGCACAGCTTTCTCAGGGAATGAAGAAAAATGGGAGCTCCGTGTCGTAGATTTACGGTAAGTTATAGAGCCCAATGTCTGTGAGGGAGCTCTACAGTCTGTTCAATGAATTTTTAAACCCGGTGGCAAAAATGCATGACCCTACTTAAAAATATATCATTATATTCCGAAGAAGTATAGATTTGATATTTGTACAATTACTGTTATCTTGGTAATGTAGCACGTAAAAATATAGTTTCGTAATATAATATTATTTAGTTTAAGTATACGGCCTACTGCAACTGTTTCCATGCATATTTCCACAAATATATTTTACTTCGAAGTACAGGACAAAATATAGTCAATGGAATTGAACGAGTTATATCAGCTGCTTGTCTACGTGGTTGACGTGAATATGTTGGAAGAAAATCCACAAACTATTAGGGAAAACAGGAATTTTACTCGAAACAAAAAGTAAAGAGACAGGTTTGGAAGTAAATTCCGAAAAGACATAGTATATGATTATGTTTCGTGACCAGAATGTAGTACGAAATGGAAATATAAAAATAGGACATTTATCCTTTCAAGAGGTGGAAAAGTTCAAATATCTTGAAGCAACAGTAACAAGTATAAATTACACTCGGGAGAGAGTAACACAGAATAAATAAGGGAAATGCCTGCTATTATTCGCTTAAGAAGCTTTTATCATCCAGTCTGCTCCCAAAAAAACCTGAAAGTTAGAATTTATAAAATAGTTATATTACCCGTTGTCCTGTATGATTGTAAAACTTGGACTCTTCACTTTGCGGGAGGAAGAGCGCTTAAGGATGTTGAAGAATAATGTTCCTAGGAAAATATTTGGGGCTAAGAGGGATGAAGTTACAGAAGAATGGAGAAAGTTACACAACGCAGAATTGAAGGCATTGCATTCTTCAACTGTCATAATTATCAACAATAAATCCAGACAGGGCAGGAAATGTAGCACGTATGGGCGAATCCAGAAATGCATACATAATGTTAATTAGAAGGCAGGAGGGAAAAAGACCTTTGTGGAGGCAGAGACGTAGATGGAAGGATAATATAAAAATGGACTTGAGGGAGGTGAAATATGATGATAGAGACTGGATTACTCTTGCTGGAGATAGGAACTGATGGCGGGCTAGTGTGAGGGCGGTAATGAACCCTGGCTTTTCTAGTTTCAGGCCTATTTAACAACTTCCCAAAGTTTAGGTCCTAAATCCACATAGAAGTGGTATTTAAAATTCAATTACCAAACAGATACAAATAAGGCTTTGTAAATATATAGTTGACTTTGAAGTTATTTTACCGAAACGTTAAATTTTCCATGTCCAAAACTACCGAGACTAAAATCATGACATTTTGCACAAGGGTTAATGTAACCAAGATATAAAATTGACGAAAGAATGCTCAAAAACGTACTTAGAAGTAACTTTTTATCAGGCATTAGCTTTGCTTCTAGAACTTTAAATTTTTAAGACATGTAAACAGAAAAAAAAACATACGTATGTATCTAAGAAGAATTTGTTTAAAAATTTCAAGTCTTTATCTTAGATAGTTTTAGGGAAAAATGTACACGAGTTATTAAGTGTATTAAAATGTAATAACTCCACTACTACAGTACGATTATTTAATCCTGACAGTCGCCGGCACTGTGTGCCTAGATCAGGCGAGTCCATTAAGTTACGTCAAGGGATGTTCAGGTCAGTCCGTCGCCTGCATTCAGAGCGATCGGATATCACGCATGAGGGATAGCGTTGTTTTCAGTACAGTTTAGTTGTATTGCATTCCTTTACCGAACGCTCACCCTCATCTCTACTCCGGAACTCTCCCCACTACTCCTATTACTTCCCCCCTTTCGTGTCGCTGAGCTGTCAGGACTAAATAATCGGTCTGTACGTTATACTGAGGAAAAGTGATGCGAAGAAAATTCAGTATACGGACAACACTTCCAATGTGCATGCAAAATTGCAACTCTCTACAATGAAAATTGCGTTATTGGTCAAATATTTTGTAAATGACTTCATTTTTGCCTACGTCCCCTATTAAAACATGTAACTATTATATTATCTCATGTGATACTCCACTGACTTCATATATTACATTTCTTTCATATATAACGAAAGTTTAGGGTCATTAGTAACTCTCCTGTTCTTCGCCAGAGTTTATCAGAAAGTTTGTTAGCATCTATACCTCCTCAATTTTTATTGTGAGTGCAAAGTGGTGTATGAAATATCCACAAAGAAATCTGATATAAACGTACTTCTTCTTCATTACTGGAAACTGAATTATAAAACCGAAGTTACACCTAGAGGAAGAATGCATGAACACTTCACGCTAGTTCATGGTCTGAACAATAACGATCTGCCACGCTTCACAGGACCTTCACTACAGGATATTGAGAACATGTTGAGTTTTCTGTAAGAAAATCCACCAGAAATAAGGCTGGCAAGTTGTGACAAAAACTTGGTTCTTTATAATACATTTTAACTGCTACATCAAAACCCATGATAAAACCGAAATATCCTAGGCATATCCGATGAACTAACAGCAAAACAGGCCCAGAGCTGAGTTGACATCTAATGTCGGCTAATCGTCAATCCCATGGATGACAGATTTATCTAGCGAGTCGTCACATGCTATGAAATATGGCTTTATATGCTCTACTCTAATATCCAAAAGCAATGACCATAACACATCCAGTCTGCATTCTGTTTGATCCATTGCTAAGTAAGATTGGTTCCATTGGAATCTAATGTCGTGCAACTGTTTGCAGTGGGAGAATTAAGTGCACTTTTGAGTTAAGACACATAAAGGCCAGTTACTGCTCAAAATTTTGCTGAATAGTTTCAGCGAATTTATGCTATCTTGTCTCCAATACAGCCGCACTAGTTAAACCAAAACAAACAACTTTTCAACACGAAGACGCTTGATTAATATTCTTCAAACTAGGCTGTGGTGCTGACAGGAGTTTTTGGCAAAGTCGGATTTTGTAGATATGCACCGGTAACACACCGAGTTCGATATAAAATCTTTTTAAGAAATCCTTATTTAAAATCTTCATTAATCTGTTAGCCACCAGCGATTTCATGCTCAGGGATATCAAGTGACGTAGGCCAAATGTTGTGAGAATAATGCTTTCAAGTTTGGCACATGTCTTCAGCAACCGATACTGCTCAAAATTTGCAGTATATTTTCAGAAAATGTATGCTATTTTGTCTCAAATACAAATGAACTCCAGTTAAACCAAAGCGAATGACTCCCTCGCAGTATGCATGGATCGGTGGTCGAATGAACATCGTACGCTTGCAGTTTTAGCACGTTCCACCCTTACAAGGTGCAAGTGGTGCATGAATTATTGCCTAGAGATTTAGACTTGCATCTGTAAGCAGCTTCTGGAAATGATAAACACAACTCCATTTCCTGAACCATTTGATGATGACGGATGAGGCACACTTCCATTTAAATGGCTATCAACAAACATAACTTCCAGGTACTGGGACGAAAGACCACATCATACCCAAAAAGTTACTGATGTAGAGTGTCTTTTACGGTATGCCTGGTCCCTATATATTTTTGAAAATGACGTCGGTGGGACTGTCACAGTTTCAGCAGATCTATATGAGGCAGTGTTACAACAGTTCGTAACAATGAAACTACGCAGCAAGAATATCAATAGATAGCCGATGGGGTTTCAACAAGACGGTGCAACCGCTCACACAGCAAGAACTTTCATGGCAACTTTGCACTTTTTTTCTCGATGTGATGATGTAAACCACCCGATTTATCCGCCTGCGATTATTTCTGTGGAGATTTCTGAAATCTAGAGTCTATGCAAACAGGCCAGCAAGCATCTACAGAATTGAAACGCGACATTCGTACCGAAATCGAGGCAACAACACAAGAAACCCTACGTAAGAAAGATTATGGCTAATGTATGTGTTCGTGCGGAAGATGCATTGCGAACAATGGTAGTGATCTAATGGTCGTGATTTACAAAAAGTTACTCGTGTAAGGAACGGTATCAAGTGTTCTTTGCAATAGTGTATACAGTAGAACCCCGATTATCCGTCAACTTATTAACCGATTGGCGGATTATCCGACTGTCTTTCTCTAGCTCTTTATTGCAGAGAACATATGAAGTGCTGTACGTAATATTAGTACATATCTGTTCTGCAGAGGGTTATTAATTACAAGTCTTTACCCTTACACAGTATGTAGTAGGAGTACTTTCGTTATTGGCAACAGGCACATTTACTTGTGGGAGGGGGTGTTTCTTTCCCTCAACTTGTAAAATAGTTACTACATGCTTTGAAAGAAATTACCCCACGAACTTTCAACCCATGTACCATTCAGATCTTATCCTATTCGAGTGGCCGTACTGTGTACTTCTATGGAAATAACTTCCACGGGTGTCAAAAGAAAACGTGTTGTGCTAATTATCGAAAAAAAATACAAATAATTGAGAAATTTGAGGAAGAAACTGTGGCTCATTTCACATCAGAATACGAGATTAGCGTTACATCTGTGCGCTATTTATTAAAAAAAAAATACAAGAATAAAATTGTACAAAGTACGAGTACGCAAATCTACAACATGAGACTCCTACTTTTCCTACCTGCAGACAAACTACACTCTTGGTCCTCAAACCCCGTCGTTGACGATACTTAAAACACTGGAGTTCTGATTCATTACCTAGCATGTTAAAGACAACATTACGGAGTAAATTACGAAATTGTAGTTATGTTTATTTGGCCATTATTCAGTCTATCATTCAATACGGTATAATTGTTTGGGGTGGAAATACAAAAATTAATCTTAGTCCGTTAAATTTACTACAAAAACGAATAATTAAAATTTCTTTGAAGAAACGTTTCGATTATCCAACTAAATTAATTTATTCTGAATTTAATGTATTTAATATTGAACAAATTTATAAGTATACGCTGTTAAAATTTTATCATAAAAATCGTAATAAGTTTGTATTACAGACACATAATTATGACACAAGACGAAATATTAATTTAACATTAGTAGAACCTAAATGTCTCATATCTGCTGGTCTAAAGCATAGCATTGATTTTGGCCCTCGGTTGTACAATGCTTTAACTAAATTACATCCAGAACTTCTAACATGTAACCCACTAACATATAACAAGAAAATTAAAAACGTGTTAATATCTTCAATTTGATTAAATAAATTTATAGCCTATGTGTATGAATTACGTTGCAGGAAATATGACCATGCACGGAGGCAATATGGAATTCGGCCGACATTACGTGACGCTCTTGGAAATGATTTTAATTGTGCAAATGCAGTTCTGAGATTTTTATCAAATACAGGTTTGGATAAGGTGATTTAGTTTTTCATTGATCCGTTTTACTCATCCTCCGGACCCTTTACATCCGGAGGTTACATTTGTTGTTTTATATTTGATTTTACATTGTTGACATTTCGGACTTTATACATCCGAATATTTTATAAAATTTTATGGTTTTAAAATTTAATTTATCTGTTGTGGCCTTAGTTTTATTGTTTTATTTGTTCGTCTTGACTACCACCTAGTGTGGTAGAATTGCTCACTTTTATGATTCTGTAGAAATCACTTTATGTATACTGCATTTGTGTGCCTCGTTTTATCGTGACAACGCTTTTTAGTTCTTTTAGCACTCTGATTATTATATTATTTATGTATTTGTTACATTAAGAATTTTAGATAAGGGCGCAAATAGCCATAGTAGCTGACGCGCCCTTCTTAAACCCTACTACTACTACTGTATGAATTAATCAACCTATATTATATTTGTATTCTATAATTTTGAAATATAGTCCTACTTTTCACGTGCGATATTATTCTTCTCTAGTGTTAATATTACATTATATAATTCCATTGCCGCTGTAATTTAAATTTTAGTTCCTATTTTATTTTACTTATTTATTATTATTATTATTATTATTATTATTATTATTATTATTATTTTATTGTCTATATTTCTCTTATATAAATATTGTATTATATAATTTCTGTAACTGTAATTTTAATTTTATTTCCTATTTTATTTTATTTTATATTCTCTTATAGGCCTATTAATATTATATCTGAACTGCGACCGAACACGAGCGCTGCTCATTCGGTCTCAAATTTTGTTAATACTACTGTATCTCCTTTTTTTTATATTGATTGCATTATTTTATTTCTATTTCTCTTGTTTGTTTGTAATTATATACTTTATTCTGTATATTTAAATTTCATCATCATTATCATCATCCTTCACGAATTAGGCCTCTGTAGACCTGTTTCGGCCCCATCTAGCAGTCTTCTTAAAGGTCTTCCTGGTCGACGATGTCCTCTAGGTTTATATTGCATCATAATTTTTGGGATTCTTGAATTTTCCATTCTTCTTACATGATCTAGCCAATTGAATTTGTATCTGCTGATTTTTTCTTCTACTGACTCTACTTCTAATTGTTCTAAAATTTCTTCATTCCTTTTTCGGTCTAAAAGAGTATATCCTGCTGTCCTCCTCAAAAATTTCATTTCCGTTGCTTTGATTCTGTTCATGTCTTTTTTCTTTAATGACCAAATCTCGCTTCCGTATAAAAGGGTGGGTAATGCCCAGGCCGATGGATTTTTTTATATTTAAATTTAAATAAATAAATAAATAAATAAATAAATAAATAAATAAATAAATTACGAAAATCTTTCATTTACGGATTATCTGATTTTATGGATTAACCGTTAAGTCCATCCCCTTCATTACCACGGACAATAGAGGCTCTACTGCACTAATAACATGTAGTTATGTCAAATGTTGAAATGTAATGTTTAAAATGGGTCACTGTTTCTGTTGCATCCTGTATAATTCTTCAAAAGCTTGAAGAAGAATCTATTGAATAAACGAGACCAGTTACTGTGAGTTCAGGAGTTAAACTTTACAATTCCACAGAATTCTTGAAGTTTTGTTTCCATATCCCAAAGGACCACTGTAAATTCCATCGATATAAAACCACGGTTTGTTACGGTCTGATGCGCTTTCGAAGGGGTTATTCACAGTATCCCCCCGTGCGCTAGGATTTAAACAGGCCGAGCTATCCATTTTCCCCTGGTTTCATTTTATTTCCAGCTTACTGTGCTAACATTACTTACTGTTTATGCTAAGAACCGACCAGTATGCCGTGAATTAAACGCTCCCAGTCACAACATTCCAAACTCTGATACAGCGTTAGTTAGAAAGTTATTGAAATTTATATTTTCCCCGCCATTCATAAAATATTTTGATATAATACCTCTTGCACAAAAGGAAAGATCTATAACTGAAACTCGATTAATATATTTCAGTATTATTTGTATTTATCCTGGTAATAATGAACAGTTTGACTCGTAGACATTTTGTTTTTCAGCATTAACTTCCCATGATTGTACGAGGTTTCGAAGAGAACGGCAGTCACGTAGACCTTCGGCCCCCCTATTACCAATAATGCATAACACAATGTCAATACGGCGGTTGCTGTCGTCTGCGATACATCGAACTTTTCTGTTGATTTTCGAGTTCGTCATTTTTTCTGGTTATTATATGCTTATTTAAGTTGTGTTAACTCTCGCTAGTGGTTTTATATTTTATTTTATCCGTATTAGTATTTATTTTATTATTGTAAATATTTTTGTATTATTATTATTATTATTATTATTATTATTATTATTATTAATGAATTAATTCGTATTAATATTTTTGTATCATCTCCGTCACGATTATTGTTATTATTATTATTATTATTATTATTATTATTATTATTATTGTTACAATTATTTCTAACATCAACATTATTATTGATCTCTTTAAAATTAATGTAGACTACTGGACTGTACCCGAGCACGAGCATATGCTCATTTCGGGTAGGCCTATATATTCATATGTATAATTTCAAATGTAAATTGTGAATAAATCTGAATTTCAATTTGATTTGATTTGATAGCTAAAGGAATTAAAGTTACACTAATAATGATATTTATTCTCGTTTCTGTCCCTTTTGACTTCTTACAAAGCATAAGTTATATTTAAATAAGATAACAAATTTTCACAATTTCAACAATGTAACAATAATACTTATAATTACTACCATTCAATTCTGATTGGAATCATTACTAAATCTATATGGCAATAAATGAAAGAAAAAAAAAACACGCGTCTGCCTCAAACTGACTAAGAGAAAATACAGAATTCAGACTATCATATTTATTATCACTACAGACCTACGTTTGGTTACTTTGACAAGTTAGATGTACTGTATATGGATCATACTAGATTCGCTTTGAACGGAGAGCTCTGATTCGTCTCCCCTCTCCGTTTTTTGTGTTTATGTCTAATTATTTGTGCGTCTGCTTGTATAGGTACTGAACAATGAGAAAAGTACTGACGTAAAAAACATACTGTTACGTGGATTTAATAACAAACTAAATTTAATTTTTTTTATTAATTTGTCCTACAGAATATCATCTGTAATATTGACAGTTAATTTTTCTCCTCAAAAAGTTTAATTGTCAATATTACAGATATTATTCTGTAGGACACATTAATAAAAAAATCTTTAATATTCTCATAGCTAGCAGTGCATATTTCTGTACAGATTAATGTGCACTTAACTGCGGAATCCCGGCCAAACAGTCACTCATTTGAGTGCGCCCCTAGTATAATAGAAGTTGACTTGGACATAAAAAGTCAACGTATGCGCCTAACTTGGAGTCAGGCCAGAAAGGGAAATATCGAAGGAGGAGAGTTCGGCCCGGTGCTGTGGACTGAATTCGGCGTAGCTCAGGGGTCAGAGCGCTTGGTACGTAGAACCAAGGACCCGTGTTCGATCCCCGGCGCCGGAGCGAATTTTTCTCAAATATTAATTATTACACTAAATTTTTATTTAAAGCCGCCTTATGGGTAACACAAGATTATTATTACAATAAGTAAAAAACGCATCTAGATTCCAGATTTACCACTTTTTTTACAATAAATTTTTCATCCAAAAAGTAAAAAACATTGCTCATTATTTTTCTCCTAGTTTTACAGTTTAGAATATTTAAATTGCAATTTTAAATATATATATATATATATATATATATATATATATATATTTATTTATTTATTTATCAAAGTGTAAATGAGTTTAAAAGGAAATACTGTAATAATTAATTTTTTCAAATGATTGAAATTTGAATATTCACAATTGAAAATGAGTTGATATTAAAATGTGTGTCTGATGCCTATCCACTTCACTTAACGAGATTCGGGTTCCACATACTACGGATAGATGGCGGGACTGTGACCCATTTTAAGTTGTACACCACTTCGGCAGGCCATGTTATGCATGATGTGTATCTGTGAAGAGTTACGTCGTGTACTAGGTGAGTGTATGTGTAAGAGTTCGTGTAAATATATTGTAGGGAATGGGTGAGGATGATTGTGAAGAAGAAGGGAGAAGGGGAAACCTGTTCCGGCACGTAGCCTACTCCTGTCCAATTACACCAAGGTGGCCGCCAGGCTTAACGTCCCTATCCGATGGACGAATCACTACCAAAAGTGACACATGCCTTCTCTTCATATGCACTGCGGAGATATTTGGGATTTAACCCAGGCATATTGGTGCACAATTTAGTGATTAGAAGTTGTACATGAAAATTTCTGACCCCGGCGGGAATCGAACCAGGGGCGGCTAGTCTGGAGGCAGGCGCGCTACCACAGAGGTAACTAATGTATAAAACATATTTTGGCCTTGACGTTTAAGTTGCTTTTTACAATGCCTACTGACTTTATAAGCATATCCCACAAATGCTGCAACTAAACTACCTGAAATAAATAGTAGGCCTATCTGTAACAAAAAAAAAAACGAAAACGAAACTGGATTTTTACTAACATTTTTAATATTAACTTGCCTATACCTCTGGATCAACGCCGTTTGATACCCCCTTCCACGACTGGAGTTCGATGATACTGGCGTAATATACAAACAAATCACTTTACTAGGTATAGGAGGGAAGAAAAGTAGTTCATCCACATACGTAAACTTGGAAATATCGCTCTTTTGAGTTTGATCATTTTCATTAGGTTTTTGTTTAATCAAAATACAGTACAGTATTAACAATGAGTGTTTTTACTCACGAACTTAGCTGTCCATGCGGACATAGGCTATTCATTGTGCAGTGTATATTTTACTGTCTACAGCACATTAGCGTACAGTATAGACAATGAAGTTAAATTGAAAAATAATCATAATATGGATATTTAAACAAATTTTTGAAAATGATGGCCGTTCATTTCGATACAGGCTTCAGTTCTTTTGTGCATATTATCGCACTATGGACTATTGTACCTAAACCCAATTAGGCCTACCAGTTTCGTCCTTCGTACTAGTAACTCATATTGAAATAATTCTGTACCTACTCTATAAAAGAGTACCTTACGTACTGTAAATTCAATCTTCACTTCTGTCCGATCTGAAAAGATAAAATTACTCAGACATACTATCTACTGTTCGTCCAAGTGGTCATATCGTAGAGTCTAGAAAGGGAGGAAATCACGTGACAGTTAATTACTTAACGATGCCCTTTAACTTAAATTATTTTAAACAGTCGTATAATATTACGTAGACGTTCAATTCCTAACAGAAATTAATGTTCTGAGAAAGGAGCTAAGAAAGCCCAGCCACTAGCTGACGAATAAAAGCTCGTGGGGAAAACCGGAATACGACGTAGGCAAATGGACGACAGTACCTGTGCGAAAATGATTCAACATTGAAAGCTCTTTCGTCACTGGAAAACACGAACATATTTTTGGAACGTACTGTTTACTATGACCGTAAGGCTACTATGACTGTATATGCGGTCTTGGTTCTGTGTGGTTGAACTTCATTAGTAGAGCGGGTGGGAGTGAAGTACATTAAAAAACTCAGGTACAATAAAAATTGAAGTAAAAATAAAATGACATCCCTGTATGTATAATATATATATATATATATATATATATATATATATATATATATATATATATATATACAGTAGTGGCAAAAAAAACAGGACCGACCCTTGTAGCTAATGCTACAAATTCATGTTCTGGGAATAAGTTAATTAAGTAGTAAAATATCGCTGCAATCGAAAAGTATTGGGAATATATTTGAATAAGGAACAAAAAAAAACTTTCCTTCCCAGACAGGATTCGAACCACGAAAGTCTAAGTAACCAGTCTATCGTGCTCTGGAGTGAACAAGGCTCTGAAATTAGCTACAGGGGTCGGTCTGGATTTTTTTTGCCACTACTGTATACTTTTACTTCTTTAGTTTTTCTATTCACTCCCCAAATGTTTCCCCACATATTAGTTAACACCCTGTATAATCCCATTAAACTCTTCTTATAAGCAGATAACGAAACAAGCAAACGAAGCAAGAAGATGAAGCAATAAATATCCCCCGATGTAATTATCTTCTATTTGATTAATAAGAAAAAAATAGCATTTAAAATACAAGTTTTCCTCTAACAATTTCGAAGACAGACAAGGCCTCATTTTACAGGGAAGAAAATAATCTCGGCAAACACAAAGTAAACGGGTAATTACAGCTCTTGCCTACTTCGTGCCTAAAACAAATTTCAAATATCCTGTACCGTGCTAATATTTTAATCGGTTCAAAGTACTGTATGAATGATACGCAAAGTATCTCCGTGCACGGAAGGGTTTAAAGCCGAGATTTATGTTGCGCTGTCCCAACACACAATACCTACAAAATGCTTCAAGACCCCACCGTCCACGCCCACTGGCTCTCTCCAGTGTTGTGCAAAAATAAGTAGTAAGCAAGCAGTGAGGTAGTTTTATTGGCCTTTATAACCTCTGTAATAATGGACTGTCTTGAGAGTTTCCTTCCTATTGAAACAGACACGCAATGCTGCAGGACAGACTGTTTCGGTCACAGAGGGTGGCAACACTGCCTTCATGTCCTGATTTGAAAATTCATTTAAATTCTTCCCACTTCCTTCCAAATCCCTTCTCACTGTTCGAAAAACTCTGCTACAGCACAGTGTGCATTCACACACAGAATAAAAGTGTAACTAAAAGTTTACGATGATGTACAGCAGTCATGTCAACTGGTGCCCATAGGCGCAAGCGCGCGCTTTATAGTGGAAAGGAAAGAGACAGACGAAAGATGTAGTATATGCCGCTTGGTCGAGCCATATACAAGGATGGTCATCACTGATGATTTGGATAAAGGGAAGAGAACTTATTAAAACTGTATCCATGTTAATTTTTAGGTTTGTCTAATAACTTTAAGTGCATTATAAGAATGTAAGTTTTAATTTTAATGCTCATTTTTTACAAGTTTGCTTTTTTATTCAAAAGGAATATTTTCTCAACTAATTTTTACAGAAAAGTGAAATTTTCAGATATGTTTATTTAGTAGCCTTACAGGTACTGAAACAGTGTTTTCGTAAATCTAATATATATATATATGGTAAATGCATATTACTGAAGATAGTGTATTGACAATTTTGAAAATACTCACATGGAAAATGTTTGTAAGGACATGAATTAACAAATCATGTACTGTTACATCATAAACAAAAGATATGTGTCCATGTGTTGTAAAAACGTAAGCTCTATAGCTTCAGCAGATTTCGAGAAAATATTTTAATATTCTGATGATAGGAAGTTTCGCACCAATATCACCTTAAAAGCATAATGCGATTTGTTATGTAATATTAGTTACAGTTAAAACATATCACTTACCTAGGTAACTTTGCTTTGTACTATAATATTCTTTTGATTAGTTTATTGATTAGGCGTACTTTTGCAAGGCTAAAGATACCATCAATATCAATTCCAACTTATGACATAATCTCTTTCTATTTATGAATGATGAGTTTCATTCACTTAGTACAGTATAGTTGTACTACTATGGAATTTATTTGAACATTCCTTCTTAACTCTTTATTATGTTATTAACATTTAAAACACAACTGCAATATTAAAAAATTAATGTTAGTACTTTTGTTTACAGACAATATAAATAATATCAAACAGAAAGAAGCCATAAAAGAATAACGACATAACATTTCACATTCGGTTTGAAATTTGTGCACCACTGTCTTCTTAATCCAACAGGCTGCTTATTCATATACATAATCCTTCCACCTTCCATACCCAGCGCTTGATACCCCCGCACGACGTAAAAGGTCAGAAAAATGCGCTTGCTTTGACATCACTGATGTAAAGCCTTGGTTTTTATGAACCGACGCATGCGAGTTGCGTGGCCCGCCTCGCACAAATCCGGACTACACGAGAGATAGTGAGTGGTTTCTATAACTGCGAGGTACGCAGACCTCGCACCTCGCAGTTATAGAAACCACTCACTATCTCTCTTGTAGTCCGGATTTGTGCGAGGCAGGCCTCGCACATCGCAACTCACATGCGTCGGTTCAGAAAAACCAAGGCTTATAAATATATTTATTATTTCAACAGTACTTTTCTTCATTTCATTCTTTTCCAAACTGTATGTAACCGTCACATTTACTAATTGCCATCAGTTGCAGTCCAGCGGAATGCCACCTTCCAGAATACAGAAAGTGCAATAAACAAAGACGGAAACACACAGGTACACACAAATATAGAATGATGACGATGATGATGATAACACGGAGAATAACAAGGAATTTGTTCTTTCGGTGTTGGACCCCGGACTCATTTCACCGGCATTATCACCTTCATCTCATTCAGACGCTAAATAACCTAGATGTTGATAAAGCGTCGTAAAATAACCTACTAAAAAACAAGGAATTTGTTGGAAGCAGAATAGCGTGTACATACTAGGCAACACAAAACTTTCCCACGCACAATCTAGGGGAAATGTATACAGTTTTCCTCGGTAAATAAGCTCCATCTATAACAGTAAAAGATCCGCGGCATTTATCTTAGCGAAATCTGGATACAAATACATACAAACGTGGATTTTTTTTATTTTAGTAGGTTATTTTACGACGCTTTATCAACAGCTTACATTATTTAGCGTCTGAATGAGATGAAGGTGATAATGCCGGTGAACTGACTCCGGGGTCCAGCACCGAAAGTTACCCAGCATTTGCTCATATTGGGTTGGGGGAAAACCCCGGAAAAACCTCAAACAGGTAACTTACCCCAACCGGAAATCGAACCCGGGCCACCTGGTTTCGCGGCCAGACGTGCTAACCGTTACTCCACAGGTGTGGACTACAAACGTGGATACATATAATTATTTCCTGGCAATACTTGAATACGCCTACAACTTAGCTACTGCTGGTTATGGAATGGAATGAAATGGAATTGAATTTAACTGAGGGGGGCACTAATGGCCCAGCACTGCGACCTGTTGAGATATATTGCTCCAACCCTCGATATGGAATGAGTTGCGTGCCACAGATCCCCTACGCGCACCAACCCAACCACATGACTCCTTTAACGACCGGTCCCTACAGCGACAGAAAACTTCACGACTAAATTAAATGGTTCTACACAAATTTGTTCTCTGTTTTGGGAACATATCTGGCGTGGAATATTTTGCTGTATGTCTAAGGCAACTATTTCCTTCAACGTTGATACTGTAGTGTCACAGCTACGGTTTTTGGCAAGTGTTATTATCTTCCTCCCGCCTTAAAATATTCACAGATATTTTCAATGAGTTTAGCTAACTGCGCGCATATGTGTTTACTGCGTCCAATTGTTGACATGCAAAATTCATTTCCATCATTACTATTAATATTTTGAAACACAGGCACCAAGGGAGGACACAAAACAACAGACGTAGGGCCTACACTTTAATCTCAACGCGAAACTTAGTTTCTACTCATAAGCAAATTATATTAACTCGCCTTTTCTTCAAGTAACGTGTTGCAAGAGCGTTTGTTTGCTTGCATTTTTCAAACTATCATGTATAGATATGCTTCATTGGCTCAAACCTGGACATATACTACCCCTTCCTATAGCTAAAACATCAGTGAAAGAACAGTGCTCCTGAGGCAAACAGTAGATGGACTTTCAAATTGCTGTGTATTCTTATAGGGAGTTCTTAATTCTAAGAATAATTCCCCAATTTTATCTCAAATCCATCCACTTATCCTTCCGGCTATAAATCATTTTATATCTATTATATCATAAAACCCTTTCTTAAGTAGATATCAGCTGTATACTACGAAATTATATACCTTACACCGTTTATTTTACACGACCCTTGTGGAATTGTTTCCTCACAAAAAAGAACCCCTTGTTTTTTTAACAAGGGGCAATTTCTAAACCCGTAATTTCAACATAAATTCTTACGAGATGAATTATAAGATATCTGCTTGGTCCTCGATCATCGCACACATTTAATGTGAGAGTCACTGTTGTTTTGAGCAGATCTTGAACAGAGAATATGGCATGTCACGACCAGGGACTGTCCTGAATTTTAGCTTCAGGAAAGATATCCCGAATGCATTTTTAATTTCTTGCAAATGTCTTCAAATTTTTAATATTACTGATAAAAATTACAGCTCTTCTCTGCGGAAATTTTTTATAGGATAAGTAACATTCAAATTCAATCAGCTTTTTATTAACTGTCAGCAAAGTGACACAGAAACAGTAATGAAGTATTTGCTGAAAAGGGGATATAAATTGGAAGATTCTGGCATCCACACAATCATTGTTATTACGCAAATTTGCCTTCAAAAAAGCTGGAGGAAAATGACAGTTTCACCTCTCCTTTAGCCTCCAATAAGTGGGTTAAATTTTTTAAAACTTGAGCAAGATTCAGAATTACTGAAGATGACTCAGTTTCATTTTTGTTCACCTGGCCATAAAGCTCGTGTAGAAAACATTTTTTTCCCTTAATGATAGTCAATGGATTGATGGAAGAAAAAAGCTTAAGGGGAGAGGATGGTATTTTTTAAAACTTTTTCCCTATTTGGTGTCAATTATTAATTTTTTCTATGTAGAGCTAATAGCTGTGGAAACTCAACCAAATAAAAATATTTTGAAAAAAAAATTATTTGGAGGCCCAAATTTGAAAAAAGAAATATACCCAATGCAAGATTGTACTAAAACCCATATATCTAAACCGTTTTTCAAGATAGATTCAAACAGTTTTCTGCAATGTATTTGCAAAATCATATTCTACAAACTGTCTGTAACAGAATTTTAGTCCCTACGTTTGTAAAATAAACAATTAAAATTTAATAACAAATTTCTGATTTCCTTTCTTGAAAACAAACGGACCTATTTTTAAAATGAAATCAATTAACAAAATTCTGTTGCAGAGAAAAGTTTCCTAATAGTCTAAAGAATGTGTGTTCTAAATTTCATGCATGTATCTTTAATAGTTCAGAAATTATATCCATTTTCGTCTGGCAATGTAGCAAAAAAAAATGAAGTTACTGGAAACCGATAAAAGCGGGCGTGTGATTTAAAAATCCATAGCGCAGGAAGTTTAAAAATGGCGTCTCAACATACGATAAGGGCACAAATACCCACAAAATTTTAAATATTTAATCTCAAGCCTGTATATATCAAGGAAAAAAAATAGGTTTTTGCCTAAATTCCGCTCTCTAGTTATAAGAAGTTGCACACAAAATATTAATGTAAATATAAAAAAATATGTAACTAAAAATAAAATCATGTTATTGTTATTTTGTTGTTATATTAATACGACATCTCCAGATATTGTAATTAATTATTCGTATATGCAATAGGGGTGTGGAAACCGTATGTGTGTAGTTTCGTCGCGTCAGAATGCCCTGAATTTTTGTGTTATTGGTATGCAAACCCTGTTCACGACGGACATTGCGCGGAACTTTTTCTAATCATTCTGGATTTTGTCGATAGATGACGCGACGGAATGTTACAAGCCGAGAGCCCCTATACAGGTGAACACTGTCACAATTCGATGGGACACCACTCACACAAACGCACTACGTCAAGTGTTGTACCGTGCTCGCTGCTCGAGAGTTCTGATGCCGGGCTACCCACAAGGTCGGCGGGGTAGATCCCGGACTAATGAGATGTTCAAGCCATTGATGACCTGAGGGGGGCGGCCATCTTGCTTCCCATCGCACGCATGCAACGCAAGAAGACAAGCCATTACATTTTTTATGGTACAACATCTTCCAAAAGTTTGCTGCAATATCCTTCCAGGTACTATTAGACAACGGACTGACTTGCGTTAATTCCTGTTCACGATGTCGAAAGTGGCACTTGAGACTTAAAAATGCCGTATACCAGTTCCCAAACTTTTGAGTATCACGAACTCCATGAAGCCCACATTTATTTCTGGCGGATCCTGAAAATGTAGGGGTTTTCAAATATAAGAAGTAACTTCAATTCTTCATATTTTCTTCTTGACACTGGCTTATTACAGCAGAAATTTCCATTTTTCGCATCACCATGACGACTTTATATCCGATTGTCTATTGTAATCATATTCAGAGGTCTACATCGGACGTTTTCGCTCGAGCGCCAAGTAGTTCATAGCATAATCCGATAAGTAGCGCATGTGCATGAATGGTAAAATTGTCGCGAGCGATAAATTTTTGAACGGTACAAGCCGTGCGTTAGACATTCGTTCTTGTAACAGTGACAATTGTGTAGTAACATCATAGATGTTTATCATTTCAAAACTTTGCAGTGTTCAACTAACCTCTCCATAGTACAACTACAAAAGTTGCTTTAAAATGTAGTATAAATGTTGTGGGTAAATGTTTCCCCCCCCCCCACACAGGAGTGATTTTACCACAGTACAGTATCATCTACAAAAGAAAATATAGGCCATTACCACCATATTTCTTCAGCTCAATTTTCAACAAATTATTAATATGTATTATAAATATAATTGGTCCTAATACTGTACCTTGTGGAATTCCAATATCCATCAATTTATAATTGCCATTATAATTGCCAATTTTGACTTTTTCATATCTATTTCCTAAATATGAACGAAAGAGTTTGAGTAAACTCCTCTAATACCAATGTTTTCTAATTTTGAAAGAAGGATATCATGATTAACTGTATCAAACGCTTTTTTCAAATCAAGAAATATTCCTAAACATTTATTTCCAATATCTAATTTTCTCATAATATTTCATGTAACAGCTTGAATAGCTTAGATGTACGAAATTGTATCATATCGTATTTAGCATAAATTTCGCGTTTTGTGTATTCTACATTCAGAATTCGTTAAAAAGTGATATATAGAAATTTAGTGAAAAATAGAAACACAAAAGCATAAGCCTTCATCTCGCCTTTTATCATTCTTGCCCCTCCCTCCAAAAAATACCAATCATAGCACACTCTTGTGAAATTGGACCCTGTTGTTTTCTTGATTCTCACTCAATCTGCGCGTTCCCATTCCTTCATAGCGTTGCCTAACCCAAATAGGCTTAAATACAATCTACATTAAGGATGGGTGTCCCATTCGCAGCTTCTGAAAAGGGACCGAAGTAACTTAAGACTTCGAGATAAAGTATCCGGGTTAGGTATTCGCAGATTACTGTGATTTAACCCACTATCTTTCAAGCAGAAACCTCCGGCTATTTTAACCAAAGAAAAAAATTGGTGTCGAAACTCATTTCACGGGAGAATGAGTGCTTCTCAAAGCTGTTATAGCAGCTGTGACGAATGGAGAAGTCCTTTAACCATGCTAAGGAGACAAGCCACAATCTTTCCGTTCCCTGTCACACACCTCTGACATGCCTTTACTGCGTTGTTTTTAACTTTTTGCCTAATAGATCGGCTCAAACTTGAATCTAGGGGAAATGCGAAAGTGTTAAGGATTACTAAAGCAGAGTGCTTGGTTACATTTAACGCAAGTTAGATAAGCAGTGACTATATACCCAAAGCTGTGAAAAGGAGCGAATTCTGCGTCTAGGTTCTACCCTTTCGTTTGTCTTGTGAATCATATAAGCAGGCATTACTCGACCGAGGAAGTGGAGCGCGGGCGTAATGTGAACTATCGCGATGACGCTATACTAACGCACGAGCAGTACAAGTGGCGCTCCGGGTTGCAGGACTCCACTGGCCTTGGTCGAGTAATGCAATCGGTTTACACAAACTATACTTTCAATAAATATCTGATATACTAAATGATTCTATACATAGCATATACAAAAAGAAATTATTGTAAGGGGAAAGGTCCAGAAAATTATACAAATACAAAGCTGAAAATTAAATGTCAACCAAACAGAAAAATTTGTAGAAATGTAAATTACGCATAAAACTAAATTTATATAATACAATTAGCGATCATATTGCGAGGCTGTTTCATAAATTCTAACTTTCAGCCTTTTTGATAGCAGACTGGATGACAAAAGGTTCTCAACCGAATAATAAAAGGCATTTCCCATATTTATTTGGATTTATTTACTCCCGAGTGTCATTTATATGTGTTACTGTTGCTCCAAGATATTTTAACATTTTTAAATTTTTAAAAGATAAATTCCCAATTTTGATATGTGAAATGCCTGTTATTATTCAGTTGAGAAGCTTTTGTCATCTAGTCTGCTATCAAAAAATCTGAAATTTAGAATTTATAAAACAGTTATATTACCGGTTGTTCTGTATGGTTGTGAAACTTGGACTCTCATTTTGAGAGAGGAACAGAGGTTAAGGGTGTTTGAGAATAAGGTTCTTAGGAAAATATTTGGGGCTAAGAGGGATGAAGTTACAGGAGAATGGAGAAAGTTACACAACGCAGAAATGCACGCTTTGTATTCTTCACCTGACATAATTAGGAACATTAAATCCAGACGTTTGAGATGGGCAGGGCATGTAGCACGTATGGGCGAATCCAGAAATGCATATAGAGTGTTAGTTGGGAGGCCGGAGGGAAAAAGACCTTTGGGGAGGCCGAGACGTAGATGGGAAGATAGTAATAAAACGGATTTGAGGGAGGTGGGATATGATGGTAGAGACTGGATTAATCTTGCTCAGGATAGGGACCAATGGCGGGCTTATGTGAGGGGGGCAATGAACCTCCGGGTTCCTTAAAACCCAGTAAGTAAGTAAATTCCCAATTTTGATATTTCCATTTCGTAGTATGTTGTGATCACGAGACATAATTATATACTTTGTGTTTTCGGGATTTACTTCAAACCTTCGTCTTTACTTGCTTCAGGTAATATTTCCGTGTTTTCCCTAACAGTTTGTGAATTTTCTCCTAACATATTCAAGCCATGCGCATAAACAAGCAATTGATGTAACCCGTTCAATTTCAAGCCCTCCCTGTTATCCTGGACTTTCCTAATGGTAATACTAATAATAGTAATAATAATAATAATAATAATAATAATAATAATAATAATAATAACGGTTTATTTTAAGTGGCAGAATTAAGGCCATTCGGCCTTCTCTTCCACTCAATCAGTATGATAGAAAATTACTACAATGTTATTAATATAACAATTGTATATTCTAGAACGAAGTTAAAAAGTAATGTTGATAGTGGATCTCCTTGCTTTAGCCCACAGTGAATTGGAAAAGCATCAGATAGAATCTGGCCTATACGGACTCTGCTGTACGTTTCACAGAGACACATCTTAATTACTCCAACTAGTTTCTTGGGAATACTAAATTCAATAAAAGTATTATATAATATAAAACTTCTCTCTTAACATCATTATGTATGTATGTAATTATTTACACTGCAAGTGGGCAAGCACCCGGTGGCAGTGGTATATACAAAATAAGCAATACACAATAAAATTTACAATACACAATGCAATTTTACAATACATATACAATTTTATACACAATACAATAAGAATACACAATACAATTTAACACAATAATAATAAAACAAATAAAATACCTAATTTTACAATACAACCTACATAATTATGTATAGGCCATACGTAAGTTTCAATAGTCTTTCACTTTACTCTCATCTCATTCCCTGTACTGGCACTATGACGCATTTCACTGGCACTTTAGCACACATTTCACTGACACTTTGTAACACATTTTACTGACACTATAGAACACATTTCATTGACGCTATAAATTATCACTGATCGGAACTGTTCACTGCACTGTAAAACCATCACTTCGCTGACTCACCTCCCTTCACTGATACAACAGTTCAAATAAGTCAAATAATTACATCCTTATGCATACTTATAAACAGAACTACATTTAAACTAAACATTTCTAGTCTAAGGCCCCTTACACGCTATTTTTAAATAATTTACAATTCAAACCAAGGAAGTAACTCGTCAGGCTAGATAAATACATGTCACCTTAAAAAATTAAATGTTGAATGTCACCTTAATTTTAATTTACACTTTATACACAACTATTTAAGTTATTCTTGAATCTCCTTAAGGAAGGACAGCCTTCAAAGACCGCTGCAGGTAGGTCATTCCAATCATTTATAGTTCTATTTAAAAATGAGAATTTACCTACATCCGTTTTGTGTTTGCTACATTTGATTTTAAAATCATGATCGTTCCTACCATAGTACGTTGGCTTTTCTAACCGAGCCGTTATGTCTACCCATGCTTTCTGACGTAGATGTGCTCTATATAATGATATTATTCTAGTTTTCCTACGTCTGTTTTCCAAAGTTTCCCTTTTAAGTTCTTTTATCGTTACGTTTCCATCTTCTCTTTTACCTTTATTATCATTATCATGATTATTATTATTATTATTATTATTATTATTATTATTATTATTGCTGTTATTGTTATTGCTACTGTTACTAGGCCTACAGAAGAGCGGGTATCGCAGAGCGTGTGAAGACGATAGACGATACTAATCTTACCATTAACGTGGGATTCATTCAAAGTCTTCTGTGACACGTAAATCGATGCCATCGTCAACACCCACTCCCCGCATCACTTTAATAAGCATTATCTTCAGATTAATAATAGTTATCTCCGTTATTTCGAAGCAGATGTTGTGAAGGTGAAGGTGCAAGAAGAGCGGGTCAGCTACCGACCCTGAGGGCTTGGCTGGAACAAGGGAAGAAAGCCCGAGAGGCCACACACAGTGTAGTCGACGAATTCCTATAATCACTGCTTCTCGACCAGCACGAATGTGGGCTCTTCCTTTAAGAGATCTGGTTCAGTGGACACGGCGAGCGCAACCCTCACGGCGCAGGGCAAAAATCCCATCCAAACTACCGAGCCGAGTTCCTCTAAAGCAATCTGTTACTGGACTCTACCTGAAAATAATTGCCATTCAACGTATGTGCAAACTGTATTGAATCTGTGTCAACTTCTAAAACCCAGCTAGGACATTAGAGGGCGACACGATAATTTACGGGCACATAAAAATTCAGCCTCCTCCCTAGTTCTCCTTGCATTCCTCATCTCCTCCTTGTGTTCCTTTTAATCTCCTTGTATTCCACTTGTTCTCCTTGTGTTGCCTTTGATATCCTTGTATTCCACTTGTTCTCCATTGTGTTCCCTTTGATTTCCTTGTATTCCACTTGTTCTCCATTGTGTTCCCTTTGATTTCCTTGTATTCCACTTGTTCTCCTTCTGTTCCTTTTAATCTCCTTGTATTCCACTTGTTCTCCTTCTGTTCCTTTTGATCTCCTTGTATTCCACTTGTTCTCCTTGTGTTCCCTTTGATCTCCTTGCATTCCTCATCTCCTCCTTGTGTTCCTTTTAATCTCCTTGTATTCCACTTGTTCTCCTTGTGCTCCCTTTGATATCCTTGTATTCCACTTGTTCTCCTTGTGTTCCCTTTGATCTCCTTGTATTCCACTTGTTCTCCTTGTGTTCCCTTTGATCTCCTTGTATTCCATTGTTCTCCTTGTGTTCCCTTTGATCTCCTTGTATTCCACTTGTTCTCATTGTGTCCCTTTAATCTCCTTGTATTCCACTTGTTCTCCTTGTTCCCTTTGATCCTTCTTCGGGGAAGTCAGTATTCAAATACATCAGGTTTTTAAATGTCCTACAAGATAATTACTTACTTACAAATGGCTTTTAAGGAACCCGAAGGTTCACTGCCGCCCTCACATAAGCCCGCCATCGGTCCCTATCCTGTGTAAGATTAATCCAGTTTCTATCATCATATCACACTTCCCTCAAATCCATTTTAATATTATCCTCCCATCTACGTCTCGGCCTCCCCAAAGATCTTTTTCCCTCCGGCCTCCCAACTAACACATTATATGCATTTCTGGATTCGCCCACAGGTGCTAAATGCCCTGCCCATCTCAAACGTCTGGATTTAATGCCAGGTGAAGAATACAATGCATACCAGTCCCATTCCGAAGCTTATTGTAAGGTTTCGTAACAAGCGGCTGTCCACGACTACTTATTCAATATATTCGCAGCTATCCTCCATGTCTGGAGGCCGTCTCCTCTATCCGCAACCTGAGGACGCGCCATGCCGTTGTGACACGGACAAATTCGAACCAGTGAATTAAAAAATAATATAATTTAATAAATAAAATTAAATTTACCAGATAAAAGATGCATTTATGAAAAATGTGGGCGATTTCTATTTTAATTAATATTTGAGGAGAAAAATTCGCTCCGGCGCCGGGATCGAACCCGGGTCCTTGGTTCTACGTACCAAGCGCTCTGACCACTGAGCTACGCCGAATTCAATCCACAGCACCGGACTGAACCCTTCTCCTTCATTGTTTCTCTTTGTGGCCTGACTCCAAGTTAGGCATACATGTTGACGTATATGTCCAATGTCAACTGCCATTATACTAGGAGCGCACTCAACTGAGTGACTTTTTGGCCGGGATTCCGCACTTACTTGCAAAGTAATCTGTACAAATATATGCACTGTCGCTCTGAGAATATAATGAGAATAGAATGAGAAAGACATTTTAATGGTTTGACCAATCTTATGTGAGACTATTTGACCTGTGGAACTTTCAGCTATGTGGGACATTAAATGTGGGACTATTTGATGCGGGTACTTCTTGGTTGGAAATTATGTTATTGAGGACATTTTTTGGTGACCTTTTTCTCTTGGAAGCGTCTCGTATTCCCCTTGTTCTCCTTGTATTCCTCGTTCTCCTTATATTCTACCTGATCTCTTTGCATTCCCTCTGATCTCTTTGTTCTCCTTGCACTTCCCTTGTCCTTGTTTAATTTCTCGCCCCACTCACACGCAGTTTTACGTAAAGATAAGCATTACAGCATTATAGGAAAGCCATGCACCTGTCGACAGGTGATCGCAGGTGTTATTTCAAATGATAACGGTAGGGTAGTCTGATTACTCGTATCAAACCTAAAAAAATATTTCGCTTATCTACAGAATGACTGATTCCTCATTATTATTTGCGGTTCTTATTGCAAAAGGAACAGTGATAGTAAACTGTAGCCAGAACGGGATTGGTACAACACATCGGATAATATTTGCACAAGAGTATTCTTTCCCTGCCAACCGGCACACGGACCACGGAAGTTAAGATTTTCTCCCTAGCCCACAAAATCATTCAAGAAAAAGTAATGGCAAAGAGTTATGTCGTCTAACTCATCTACATAAACTAATAATAAAAAAAGCTTTCTCAATAACTCTTCCCAAGTCCCCGTGTTAAGATTCAGACAGCTGAAATAGGGGATAGATTACAACACTGTTAAAGATCAATGATCGAGATCGAAAGAACTGAAAGATGACGCAAGTTCCTGGTGCAGAAAGTTTTATTCTTCGCGTCAGCTGATATAGTGTCCGACGAGATTCGGCAGCCATTTCCTTTCAAAAGGGTCGGCCTTCTTCCTTCGACTACCAACAGTGGAACGTCTCGCAGCCCTTCGCCCCCATCGAAGATCCTGAGCTTGTGTGTGCCATGTATCTTCTCGTCCCTCCCCACTCCGAATGATAAAAGAGCCCTGTCATACAGTACTTTGGAAATCGATCCGCGAATATTGCTATTGGAACTTTTGGAAAGTCAAACTAGTGGGGAACATGGGCAGAAGAAGGGGCAAACCACCCAGTCCTTCTCAGCAGACGGCATAAATTCTGGACTATTCTTATTGGACATTAATATTGGATCGGAAGACTCTGAAAAATTTACAATCCCCATGAGTTACCGATGTCTCAAGACAAATCATCTCATTTTATTCATTAAGAACGCAATACTGAGTATAAACGGGGCTTTTAAACTGCTGAAGAAGTGCTACCATACGTGCACTAAAGAGAAGAAAAAACAAATAATGTACTCCAAACCTTTTAATTCACATTCGAATCTAAAAAAAACCGTTTCGTCCTCAATTTCATATACCGGCTCATTGTGTGCCACTTATTTTTTTTTTTCAATTAACATAGTATTTAATACCTCTTACTATGAAGTGTCAATTATTTGTTTTTTGTCAGTCAATAATACAATCAACCATATTTCATTCTTTAATAGTTTAATACCTGCCACAAGAGCTTTTACGTGTTAATTCAAATAGCTTTACCTCCTCATTTATTGACAAAAGGACACATGTTTATATGGTCTTTCTTTTTTTAATCAGAATTACAGATTCTACAACATATCAAATTATTTACTATTCCTTCTGAAACACTCTGTATAGATTATATTATTTAAGCTACACTATTGCGTTCACAAGGTTGTTCTAAGCTAGTCCGTCTTGGCAAATTCTCTCCCATGTAATAATTTTAAGAATTCTTAAATCAAGTTTAACATTTTTCGCTGTATCTTAGTCGGAATTTGCATAAAACGTCTATATATATACACACACACATATATATATATATATATATATATATATATATATATATACGTTGTATATCCTAAAAATATGTTTTTATTGTCTTTCTTCTGGAATTCTAATGACGTGGACCATACTCAATCGATGTGTCTAAAAACGTGAGTTGCTATGCCGATATACATAAAAGCGTTACATTAAAATACCCCAAAAGAGCAAAGCTCGTGTTCGGGGACAGTTCCGTTACATAGATATACATACTTTGTAGGCAAAATACTAAAGAAAAAAGGTCACATAAAGATGATAATAAAATTAGTAAATAATAATACTAGTAATAACTGAGTGAGAAAAGAGACGATGTTGAAATTGGTGGATTAATATTAAATTATTATTAGCAGTATAATTAGTACAGGTCATGTTGATATAGTAACCAAGATAAGATAGTAAAAATATACTTAGGATAGAAATAAACTAAAAATATACTTAGGATAGAAATGAACATAATACATGGTACATAATATAAATACAGGGAAGTCTGTCATATAAATTTTTTTAATTCTGGATCTGAAAATTTCATTGCTTAAAGTAGTCAATTCTGGATGAAATTGTATTATCGAATTATATAGACGTGGACCATAATTTGTACTGTGTAGTAAAGCAGCAGATGTGAAACATTTAGGTTCAACTAATTAAAGAATTTAATTTCGTCTTGCATTATGATCATGTGGTTGAGCTACAAATTTCATTCTATTTTGCAAGTTGTCCTGTTTTATCTTAGATGGTCACCTTGCGTTACGTAGAATAACAAAAGGACTGTATTCTGCTAAATTGTGATAATTATGACGGCACCGATGATGACGATGATGATGATGATGATGATGATTATATCTGGGAAAACGTATGATGCCGGCCACTCTGTTAGACCTGTCTCCCCAGACACTAAACAGTCATCTCAAAAGTACTTGAAATATGACGGGGAAAATCATCTCCCGTTTCTCATAATAGATCTCTATACGAGTCCTAATTGTCCTATACTGTCAGTGTGTGACATCTTTTTGGAGCTTCTGTGCCTCTGTATACAAATCCCAGAGTCCTCTACAACCAGTGAGTGAGCTGTATACTAAACTGAAGCCACCACTGCAATGCTCTTTCCTGTCTGAAAACGTGACTGTTAGCGAGGGTTTTGCTCTCTCTTTCTAACTAATGTGTTTTAATAGGTATTTCGTGAGGTTCATGTTGCACATGCGCAGTAAGCAATAAAAATACAGTCAGTGTAAGACAGCATTCACTGCAAGAGAGATAAAGACAACACTATGTTAGAAAGAGACAGCAATACGCTCCGGCGCTCAGCATTCGCGTCACACTTTCAAAGCATTAAGTAGTGCCTCCAGTTAAGTATAGAGCTCACTGTCTACAACTCGCCACCATTGCCAGCTATCAATCTTCCGACAAACTTCGAGGAACAGCCACTTTGACGGAGGAAGGTGGATTCGACATCTCGTAAAATAGGAGGTACCCTATTTTTCGAAACGGAGATAATGAAGGGGGAATTGTTGGAAAGTGTTGGAGGTATGACGAGGGAAAGACAGGAGAAACCCCGACAGAAATAATCTTAACCTTGGCTCTGCTACGGTAAATACAACTTTGCCATTAGTAAGATTTGAACTCGGCTTTGCAGCATCGACGTGCCTTTAGATTTTTCAGCGTTCCTGAGCTGTGAAAACTGCATAAATGTATGGACTAAGAATAAAGGTATGTTGCTGAAATTTTCTAAAATGCAATTAATATCCCGCATTATCCAGCAATGACAAACAGCAAGTTTCCTTGCTCAAAAACATCTCTACTAGTCGACTCAAATGCTTCAGGATATTTACTGCATTTCAAACCATTCAAATTCTATTGTGAAATTGTGTTTGTGATTAATCAAGACGAGTACTTCAATATTATTTTTTCACTGCCGCAGTCTTCCTTACTGTAGAAGTGAAAGTTCGAGAAAGGTACGCCTTGGATTGTCGATATGTCTTCAGATTTTTCAGCGTTTCTAAGTGACTGTGGAATAGGAATACAAATCTCTTGCTGAAGGTTCCTATGGCTTACTTTAAATTACATCACGCATTACGTTGTTATACAAATTTAATTTTTGAAAAGCGAAACCTGAAAGATTGTGAAAGTTACAGAGAAGTATTCCTTATAATGGACATAATATTTTTTACAAAAAATATTGCCAGAAAACTGGAAGTTCAGTTTGGAAATTTACTTGCCGAATATCAAAAAGAAGAAGATAAAAATTATTTCTGGGCGAGCAGTTCTTGTACTGATGGCTACTTAACATTAATCTCTTAATTCAAAAACAAAACATTTAATAAAGAAACCCATATGGCATTTATTGATTATAAGATAGCATTTGATCCTGTTTTTTATTGCGTTATTTTACGACGCTGTATCAACATCTAGGTTATTTAGCGTCTGAATGATATGAAGGTGATAATGCCGGTGAAATGAGTCCGGGGTCCAGCACCGAAAGTTACCCAGCATTTGCTCGTATTGGGTTGAGGGAAAACCCCGGAAAAAACCTCAACCAGGTAACTTGCCCCGACCGGGATTCGAACCCGGGCCACCTGGTTTCACAGCCAGACGCGCTGACCGTTACTCCACAGGTGTGGACTTTGATTCTGTTGATAGGGGAAAGTTAATATAAGTATAGCAGATGATGAAACTCTAAACCAAATAACACATACAATTTTCCAATTGAAGACCGTTTTTGCAAAACTTGCTAACTGAAAAAACTAAATTTTACAGGAGAGACAAAACACTATAGTAAGCAAGTTTTGCTGTATCTCTCACTTACAGAAGAAAGCAAGTTTTGAAAACACGATCACACTTTGACACACTACAATGAAGAGAAATAACCCAATTTTACTAAGGCGCTTTGAACATCATGTAGAGGCCTGCCTTTTGTTAACGAATCCATCAAAATCTCAATTTTGCAAATTTTGCAGTTAGCAAGTTTTGCAAAAACGGTCCTCAATTATACAAATCTCATGTAATAGTTGTAGGAATAGAATTTTCTAATTGGAAACCGAGTTCAAGGAAGCATCCATCTACATAATAATATTACCACAGACACTTTCTTGTACACAGATGACCAAGTTATTGTCACTAACAAAGGAGATGAACTACAGTATCTATTCGATTCACATTCTTAATATTTTTAGTTACTTATTTAAGGACGTTGTATCAAACAGTAAGTTATTTAGCGTCGGTGTGGTTGGTGATATCGAGATGGTATTTTGCCGAGAATCGACATAGATTACCTAACATTTATCTTGTGTTAGGGGAAAGCCTCTAAAATAACCCAACCAGGTAATCAGCCGAAACGGGAATCGAACCCGCGCTCGGCAGGCAAGCCCCTTAGCCGACTGAGCTACGCCTGTGGCCCCATCGTAATATTACTGCCCAAGATTTCGACATGGTTATCTAAAACAACAACAAAGAAAAATTGCCCATCCGAAACAAAATTTATATTAAAAATGCATTACTGAAACAAATTAACTCGTTTAAATATTATTATTATTATTATTATTATTATTATTATTATTAATGTTATTATTAATTATAAAACTT